>NW_025244133.1:0-2814 GCF_018294505.1 Triticum aestivum
CGGTCTCCTCGTGAGAATCCTATGTTATAATTTTCTTCCTAGCATATACCTGGGGAGTGAACAACCCACTAGACATGCCTAGGCCTCCCAGAACGCATGGCAACACCACGGTCACGCGGTGACCACGCGGCGGGCATGCGAGCTTATGCGCTCTAGAGTTGGGGCCCTCAGACACCTCCAAACCTCGATGTCTCGCCATCAAACCATGTATTTCTGATTAAATAGATACTTATTTACCTAGAAATGATTTTGGGAAAAAATAAATAGCAAACTATGAGGCACCTGCAGTTCAAATTTGACCCGCTTCCAGCTGAATCAACGGGAATTTGTCTTTTTCACCAGAGGTGGATCAAAACTTCTGACACCCAACCATTTTGTCAATTGTGCATTATATATGTCCTAGTATTCTATAAAATTGATTAGGTCCAATTTTGCAACAATTATTTGGTAGTTCCTTCATAAAAAAACCTCCTTCTGGGCACTCGGAAAATGAAAAATGAATTTTCCGTGCAAAGAAAATGAAAACTTCCTTAGACAACATTGTTTGGAATTCCAAGATGCACCCTCTTGCACAATATGAGATCATTTGAACAAACTATGCCATGAATGTGGCCATAAGATTGATCATTTGGCTTGAAAGCCATGAATCTTCACGCATGATAGCTCATTTCTGAGAACACTTTTTAAAAATAATTACCGTATTACAAGTTTATTATTTTTCCTGGAAACTTGGTCACATATAATGACATAATGCGAAGGTTTTCGAATTTTTTGATTTTTTTTTGAATTTTTTATGCCCATTTCAAAATGCGGTCAAAACGGCGGGTTTGACCGTTCCTAGCTAGTGGTTGAATCTTGGAATTTTTTTGGTGTTTCTATGATTAAATAGATATTTATGTACCTAGAAATGATTTTTGGAAAAAATAAAGAGCAAACTATGAGGCAGCTACAATTCAAATTTGACCCGTTTCCAACTGAGTCGACGACAATTTGTCTTTTTCACCAGAGGTAGATCAAAACTTTTTTCACCCAACCATTTTGTCAATTGTGCATTATATATGGCCTAGTATTTTATAAAAATGATTTGGTCCAATTTTGCAACAATTATTTGGTAGTTCCTTCACAAAAAAACCTCCTTTGGGGCACTCGGAAAATTAAAAATGAATTTTCCGTGCAAAGAAAATGAAAACTTCCTTAGGCAACATTGTTTGGAATTCCAAGATACACCATTGTGCACAATATGAGATCATTTGAACAAACTATGTCATGAATGTGGCCATAAGATTGATCATTTGGCTTGAAAGCCATGAATCTTCACGCATGATAGCTCATTTCTGAGAACACTTTTTAAAAATAATTACCGTATTGCAAGTTTATTATTTTTCCTGGAAACTTGGTCACATATAATGACACAATGCGAACGTTTTCCAATTTTTTATTTTTTTTTTGAATTTTTTATGCCCGTTTCAAAATGCGGTCAAAACGGCGGGCTTGACCGTTCCTAGCTAGTGGTTGAATCTTGGATTTTTTTTTGGTATTTCTATGGTTAAATAGATACTTATTTACCTAGATATGATTTTTGGAAAAAATAAAGAGCAAACTATGAGGCAGCTACAGTTCAAATTTGACCCGCTTCCAACTGAATCGGCGGGAATTTGTCTTTTTCACCAGAGGTGGATCAAAACTTTTGACACCCAACCATTTGGTCAATTGTGCATTAAATATGGCCTAGTATTTTAGAAAAATGATTTGGTCCAATTTTGCAACAATTATTTGGGAGGTCCTTCACAAAAAAACCTCCTTTTGGGCACTCGAAAAATGGAAAATGGTTCTTTCGTCCAAAGAAAAAGAAAACTTCCTTAGGCAACATTGTTTGCCATTCCAATATGCACCCTTGTGCACAATATGAGATCATTTGGCTTGAAAGCCATTGATCTCCACATGTGATAACTCATTTCTGAGAACACTTTTTTAAAATAATTGCCGTATTGCAAGTTTATTATTTTTTCTGGGAACTTGGCCACATATAATGACACAATGCGAAGGTTTCCCAATTTTTTGATTTTTTTTGAATTTTTTATGCCCGTTTCAAAATGCGGTCAAAACGGTGGGAATGACCGTTCCTAGATAGTGGTTGAATCTTGGAATTTTTTTGGTGTTTCTTATATTAAATAGATACTTATGTACCTAGAAATGATTTTTAGAAAAAATAAAGAGCAAACTACCAGACAGCTACAGTTCAAATTTGACCCACTTCCAGCTGAATCGGCGGGAATTTGTCTTTTTCACCAGAGGTGGAGAAAAACTTTTTACACCCAACCATTTGGTCAATTGTGCATTAAATATGGCCTAGTATTTTAGAAAAATGATTTGGTCCAATTTTACAACAATTATTTGGCAGGTCCTTCACAAAAAAACCTTCTTTTGGACACTCGAAAAACGGAAAATGGTTCTTTCGTCCAAAGAAATAGAAAATTTCCTTAGGCAACATTGTTTGAAATTTCAATATGCATCCTTGTGCACAATGAAAATGTTTGTTTTTGAATTTCTCACATCATAAAATTGTTTATATGATTTAACACCTTTTTTTGAAAAAAAAATGGTTCAACACCTTATTTTTAGTCAATTACGACCAATTTAAAAGGTCATAACGTGTACTGGGTTCTGATTGGTCCATGGGCATGTCACGCGGATCGAGCTCAAACACCGTCGGATGCTCTCGGATCCGACGGCAGCCCTTTCTCCCTCGCACCCCCCCTATTTGTCTAAAAAAAAGAAAAAAAGAAAAAAGAAAACTCCCTCACCCTCTCACCC
>NW_025244134.1:0-2813 GCF_018294505.1 Triticum aestivum
TATGATAATGCAATCTGAATATTGCGAATATATATGAAGTATTGATAGTGGTGGGAATCCGTAAGCGGTCTTGGTCTGGTCGTTGGACACAAACGAAGTACACGAAGTTGCAATGGCTAACTTTTAACTAAACAAATTCCAAGGAAAAAGCTACTAGATGGATCTACTTATATAGGAGCAAGGGGTGGCGGCCAAGGAGGTGGGAGGACGTCCCAAGGCAGCCTAAAACCAACCCTAGGTCGTACAAGGCTCATGGGCCCAAGTGGAGGTGATGCAACACCTTTGGACTTGTTGTTTGACTCGGATTCTGGTGCAACGTGAGATTGTTTCGACCATAAATCAATGCTCCGGACGAATTTAAAGGTGAATCCAATTGGGTTGGAAAGAGCACGAAATCTAGTTTCCAACAAAAAAAGAATCACCCAATTCGGAGTCCGTATGAAAAAGTTGTTGGCGTTTTGAGTCAGGTATGTCTGTGCAGTCCGAATCTGAATCCAGAACGTGAGAGACTTGGACTCTATCTTCTCTTGGCCCAAAAGTGACGTGAGAGGACTTTTTGAACAGAACCTAAACTTCTCCTTTTGCCTTATCTTCATATGTGGATTGTACAAATATCCCATACACCTGCAATTAGACAAAACACAAAAGTGTGTGAAGTATTTTTGTTCTGGATAACATAAATAGATTATTGAATAGTTTGCACTAGAAATCACCTGACAAATATGCATGTATGCAATATTTTTGGTCGTATCCAAGGTAATCATGTCCTCATCAACCAGCCTTCCTCCCCTGCAGCCCCCGCGCCTCCCTAGTACCTGAAGGTGGGCGATGACTTGTTCATCCGCCTCCCAGGGACGGCAGACACCAGAGCGCCTGCCGAGGGGGAGGTCTTTGATGATGAGGTGCTCGCCACCGCCGGGCTCCAGGTTGTCGACAAACCGAGCGCTGGTGGAGACGGTTCCAAGAGGAGCAGCTTCTCCGAGCCATGGGCGCCAACTTCCAGAAGCTCCAAGCACTCCACCGTGCCCGCCAAGACAAAGTGAGATCCAGGATGGCGGCGGTGGACAAGGCGGAGGCAGATTTGGAGGAGCGCGTCGCTCAGGCGCAGGTCTGTTTGGCGAGGCCTGGGATGAATTGAAGGCTGCCCAGGGTGAGCTGGATGAGCGCCAGCGAGAGCTCATCCTGAAGTAGGCCGACATCGAAAAGCCCTGGAGGTGGCAAAGGAGCAGGCCGCCAAGGATGAGGCTACTCGGCAGCAGCACCAGCAGTGATAGAGGCAAAGGTGTCCCGATCTTTCGATGAGATGATAACTATCGATTTGGTGGAGACGACTTTGACGATCCGACTACAAACGTGCACGACGTTGCGCCTTATCAATCGCTAAACCAATCTCCTGAGGTTACTGACGATGCCGGAAGCACGATCAGCCTGACCACGAAGGTCTTTTCCTGCAAGCAATCGAAGAACGAGCAAGATTATGATAATGCAATCTGAATATTGCGAATATATATGAAGTATTGATAGTGGTGGGAATCCGTAAGCGGTCTTGGTCTGGTCGTTGGACACAAACGAAGTACACGAAGTTGCAATGGCTAACTTTTAACTAAACAAATTCCAAGGAAAAAGCTACTAGATGGATCTACTTATATAGGAGCAAGGGGTGGCGGCCAAGGAGGTGGGAGGACGTCCCAAGGCAGCCTAAAACCAACCCTAGGTCGTACAAGGCTCATGGGCCCAAGTGGAGGTGATGCAACACCTTTGGACTTGTTGTTTGACTCGGATTCTGGTGCAACGTGAGATTGTTTCGACCATAAATCAATGCTCCGGACGAATTTAAAGGTGAATCCAATTGGGTTGGAAAGAGCACGAAATCTAGTTTCCAACAAAAAAAGAATCACCCAATTCGGAGTCCGTATGAAAAAGTTGTTGGCGTTTTGAGTCAGGTATGTCTGTGCAGTCCGAATCTGAATCCAGAACGTGAGAGACTTGGACTCTATCTTCTCTTGGCCCAAAAGTGACGTGAGAGGACTTTTTGAACAGAACCTAAACTTCTCCTTTTGCCTTATCTTCATATGTGGATTGTACAAATATCCCATACACCTGCAATTAGACAAAACACAAAAGTGTGTGAAGTATTTTTGTTCTGGATAACATAAATAGATTATTGAATAGTTTGCACTAGAAATCACCTGACAAATATGCATGTATGCAATATTTTTGGTCGTATCCAAGGTAATCATGTCCTCATCAACCAGCCTTCCTCCCCTGCAGCCCCCGCGCCTCCCTAGTACCTGAAGGTGGGCGATGACTTGTTCATCCGCCTCCCAGGGACGGCAGACACCAGAGCGCCTGCCGAGGGGGAGGTCTTTGATGATGAGGTGCTCGCCACCGCCGGGCTCCAGGTTGTCGACAAACCGAGCGCTGGTGGAGACGGTTCCAAGAGGAGCAGCTTCTCCGAGCCATGGGCGCCAACTTCCAGAAGCTCCAAGCACTCCACCGTGCCCGCCAAGACAAAGTGAGATCCAGGATGGCGGCGGTGGACAAGGCGGAGGCAGATTTGGAGGAGCGCGTCGCTCAGGCGCAGGTCTGTTTGGCGAGGCCTGGGATGAATTGAAGGCTGCCCAGGGTGAGCTGGATGAGCGCCAGCGAGAGCTCATCCTGAAGTAGGCCGACATCGAAAAGCCCTGGAGGTGGCAAAGGAGCAGGCCGCCAAGGATGAGGCTACTCGGCAGCAGCACCAGCAGTGATAGAGGCAAAGGTGTCCCGATCTTTCGATGAGATGATAACTATCGATTTGGTGGAGACGACTTTGA
>NW_025244135.1:0-2813 GCF_018294505.1 Triticum aestivum
CGCGCGGCTCCTAGAAGCCTCCAACCCCCTCGTCCTGATGATGGTCTTCATTCCTCCTCGGCTATGGTGGCAGAGGAGGGAGGCCCGCGTTGCCTTGTGGGTGATCCTCGCGAGGCTGGTCTCTCCAAGCTCCCTCGCGAGGCGTGTCCCTCCAAACTCCCTCATGAGGCTGGTCCTGCCAACGGTCCTTGCGAGGTCGGTCACACCACCCTTGGCAAGGGCCACGTTCTTCCCATCGTCATCCACCTCTTCCTCCTCCTCGGCCATAGCCCCGGTCGCTGCGCTCGGGGCGTCAGCCGGCATGCATGTCCTACACGGCCCTGAGCTCTTGGCATTCGTTGGTGTTGTGGGTGTGGAGGTCGTGGTACACGTAGTACCGGCTGCCCTTGGATGACTCAGGCTGATCCCTGCCTTGCTTGATGTCCGGCTCTGCTGCAAGCACGGCAGCCCCCTAGCGCTTCACGTCCTTGACCTTGGGCTTCTTCTCTTCTGGGTTGGTAGCTGGCAGCTCAAGGAGGGAAAGGCGCCCTTCCTTAGCCCTAGCGCACTTGGTCGCCAAATTGAACAGCTCCAGGGAGGTGCACAGGTCTTCATGGATTGTTAGCTCCTCTTTCATCTTGATGTCACACACGCCATCGAAGAAGGCTGAGATGCTGGCCTCCTCAGTCACCCTGGGGGTCTTGAGGGGCCTTGTTGAAGCGTTGGATGTACTTCTGCAGGGTCTCTCCCAGCTGCTGCTTGATGCGGCGCAAGTCGCTCATGGCTGGGGGCCGGTCGCGGGTGCCTTGGAAGTTGGCGATGAATCGGGTGCGCATCTCGTCCCACGAGGAGATCGTGCCAGGAGCCAGGTGCGGGCACCATCCTTGAGCGCCATGCGAAACCAGTTCGCCATGACCTTCTCATCCCCGTTGGCGGCTTCGATGCCCAGCTCATAGAGCTGGAGGAACTCTGCAGGGTCAGCCGTGCCATTGTAGCGCGGGGGTAGATCTAGCTTGAACTTGCCCGGCCAGGCCATGTTGCGCAGCTCGGCGGTGAAGGCACGGCAGCCTGCAGTGGCCGCAGGAGGCCTTGGGTGACGGAGAGCTTGATCTTGGAAGTCTCCGTGCACTGCCACCAGGAGCAGCGCGGGGTCTTGGCGCACTTGAGCAGGAGCGCGCTCGTGCCGGGCCGGTGCGGGGAGCACACGGGCAGCTTCTTGGGGGCGAGGGATCTCTTGGCAGCTCTTCTCTTGCTGTGCTGGCGCCTGACGGAGTGGGTTCCGCCCAGGGGCCGTGCGCCTCAGGGCCAAGCCGCCTTCTTGAGGGGGAAGCGGCTGAGGCACCCCTGGAGCTTCGTCGCCCGCGTAGGGCGGGGCGCGGTGCAGCGAGAGGGATGGCGCAGGGGAGCCCCTAGCGGCGCTAACGAGCTCGGTGGTGCGGGCAAGCCACTCGTCGTAGAGGTCGTCGATGGGACGGTAGTGCAGGAGCTCCTGCGCCAGGCGCAGCGCGGCGTGTGCGTCCACATGAGCGCGACGGGCGTGGGACGAGGAACCGGCTGGAGTCAGCGATGGGGTGGCGGTGTGGCCTTCTCGTTGCACCAAAGGATGCAGGGACGACGCCTGCTGCTCATTCCCCGCCGGGCCGATGGCGGCGTTGACGGCAGGCGACGGGGAATGGCGGGGGCGCCCGCCGACGGGGGCTGTCTGGGCGACGCAAGTGGAAAGAGCGGCCCTGCGCTCGGCGCGGGCTCGATGAGCGTCTGACATGGATGCGACGGGCGGCGAACATGAGGCGACGGAAGGCGGATTCAGGTGCACCCCTACCTGGCGCGCCAAATGTCGGATTTCGGGTTCCGGCAGACCCTTAAGGTTCGAACTCTGGGGTGCACGCGGAGATCACACCTACTGCCTACCCGCATCTCGTCGCCTCGCAAGGATCTAAACTACACGAAGAACAGCATAAGGGACACGAGGTTTATACTGGTTCGGGCCACCATTGTGGTGTAATACCCTACTCCAGTGTGTGGTGTGGTGGATTGCCTCAGGGGGCTGATGATAAATAATACAGGGGAAGAACAGCCTCGCGAGGAGCTGTTCTTGGCTGGGGCGACGAACTGCTAGGGTGAGTTCGGTCGCTTTTCTGTCTCTCTCTTCTGTTTATCTCTAGATGCCTCCAATCTCTCTCTAGATGCCTCTACCCTGTGGGTGGCTAGTCCTATCTATAGATGGAGGCCCTGGGCCTCTTCCCAAATATTGAGCGGGAAGGGCGCCAACAATTGGCCATTTTGAAGGGGAACATCTAGTACACTTATCCTGACTAAAGTCGGTCCTCGCCTGCCAAAGGCCCTGACGGTGACGCTGGCTTGGGCTCCACGATGACCTCCATCCTGCCGTCCTGCTGGTCTTGGTCTTGTTGCACCGAAATGGTTGCCTTTGCTTTATACTCTTGCCTGCGCTTGCCCCCTTTGCACCAAAAAGGAAACAAGGACTCTATGCAGCCGGCGCCCGCCTGGCGCCCACCTGGCCTCGGTCGTCATGGCTTGCGTCATGGGTACCTCGTGAGGTACCCCGCCTTGATCTCTCCGCCTCCTCGCGAGCCAGCCTGACGAGGTTGTGCCTAAGGAAGCCTTTTGTCGTCCGCCCCACGAGGCTTGGCCCCTCGCGAGGGTCTTGAGTATGTGTTGATGAAGATGGGCCGCACTGGGCCACTCCCTGAGCCACGCCGCAGGCCGCAGGCAGGCAAGTCTAGGTACCCTCGTTCCCAGAACGCCGACAGGCTCGGGGCTTCCAGGAGCCGGATGCAATCGCTTGCATCTTGGGCGGCGCTCAGGCCACA
>NW_025244136.1:0-2813 GCF_018294505.1 Triticum aestivum
AAAAAAAGGAAAAATAAGAGTCCATCAGAGTCTACAAATGATTCCGAGGACACGAACAATAAAAAGAGGAAAATCGGCTCTAGCAACTTAAAAAAGAGGCCAGAAGTTACTGAAACCCAGAGGGACCAGCTAGATGTGGTTCGACAGGATTTCGTCGTGTCACTGATCAACAGTACAAATCATGAAAAACAAATGGTCCTAGTTGATGACATTGTCGTGCTATCAAAGCATTTGCAATGCCTCACCCAAAAAGATGGATCCGAAGAAGCCGTATGGTTGGGTGATGAAGTAAGATATTTCATAAATTAGTTTATTAAGTTTCATTTTTGTACAATACAATTGACTTGATTATTGTTGTAGGTGGTTGATGCTGCAATCCAGCTCATGCATCATGCTGACCCAATTGACACAAGGGACGGCCAACTGGTTTACATTGAGAGGGTGGCCGGCGTCGCTAAGCTCGAAAGAGATGGTAGGATAGAGGAGTGCTACGAGGATGCTTTGGCAGGCATTCCTGGAACAACACAAGGCACCAGCTACCTGAAACGTGATATGGTATTTTAACCTGACTTTGAACAGATTTTTTTATTACTATACATGTTGATCAAATTATCTGTGCAATCCAGGTTTTCCTACCTACGAACAGCCAAGGCGTCCACTGGTTACTTGTGGTCGTAAACCCCAGAAGGAAGGAGATTCAGGTTCTTGATTCACTTTTCCACTGTATGGTACCCAAAGAAGTACATAACGTGGTGAGAATTTCAACATATGTAATTATAACAAAGGATTTGACATCGTATGTAAGTATTAGTCGTAGGCAACTTCTCATCCCATTGGGCTTGCAGGTACGTGGGATGGAAGCACATCTGAGAGCAGCGAGGCGAGTCAATGGGATAGAAAGCAATGCATGGGAAGACATTAACGTGACGCAATGGCCAGTACGGAACATTAATGTGCCAAAATCTGATGAAACATCAGTCAAAAATATTAGCTTTTGTTTTTGTTTTAGATTGTTAATATCTGAAATGCTGATCTAACAACATAAAATGTTGCAGTTCTTGTTGTGCACTATACATGCTGAAGAACATCGAATTATTTACGAGACTAAAACTGAGTAAGCAGTATGACGAAGTACGTAGAGTAACACCTAAAATTATGTCATTTTTTGATCTTAAAGGAACGATACTAACATATCCTTGCATGCAGGCATACATCAAGAAATTCAGAAAAGAGATACATGTTGTGCTTGTCGATTCACCTTACAAGAAAATGAAATACAGGAATAGGTTCAAGCAGTACCATGCTAGGCTATCGGATGCAGCTGCGGTTGAAGACGATGAAGATGCAAGCAGTTAGTCCAACAGTGTGGAGTGTTCACTTGGCCATAAAGCGATAGAGTAGGGTGTGGTTGGGTTTTAGTCCCGAAGAAGGTTTCCTAGCCGTGTTCTTAGTCCATTGCACATGAGTCAAGTTGTAAAACTACAATAATATTGGTTACTATATTTTGCTTGAAATAAATTTGGTCTGTATGGGATCTCGTAGAAATCTATATTTGCTTTTTACTACCATGTGACAGTAATGGTGCCTAGGGCAACCCTAGAAGAATAATGGACTATGATATGTCTATTATCATACGAGAGAAAAAGGTACGAGCATGAGCATAGCCTCACAGCAGAAGTCAAAAATACTGCCTGATTCGACACGCAATCCCAGCTATGTCTCGTAGGCAGGCCGCAAAGCCAAAAAAATAGAGCATAGGATAACAAGAGTAAAGCACGTAACATAGGGGGCCTCTGCAGCTGCTGCAACGCTGAATTGAAGAGATCACCTTCAGGAGCACAGTGGTGTGGCCATGGTACATCCATCCTGCCTCAGGGAATCACATAGCATGTTCTGTCATAGCCCTGCAAAACAGAGGAAAAATTACTACTTGTACTAACCTTGTCAAGTGTGTGCATGTAACAAATGTTGGACATAACTAAACACGGAAGAATGAAATGCAACACATGGAAGAATGAAATGTACATTCCTTTGTCTCTGCTTTTTGCGAGGACCATTACTCTCCCTTTAACAAGGCTAAAACATCATAATAAGAATTAACAGCAATCTTGAAAAGGTGGATATCCCATGTGAATCTAATTTTTCATATAAAGCACATGTCAAGTCTGTTGATCCCAGTCCAGCAATTGCACAAGAAGAAGCGAGCATCATAAATATTGAGCAACATAAGCTATGAATTGTTTATAGTACATTCTAAAATTAATAGCTTATCATCTCTATTGATCTCCAAATCTCACCTATCAGCCAAATTGAAAGAATACATGTTGAATGCAACGATTGAACGTTCGTAGATCATGCAGTCGGGGCTGGACGAATGGGGCTGGCCGTCGAGGCCGGCGGCCGGCTTCATCTAGTCCCGCAAAACATGATCCATAATGCATGGCCAGATCAAAGATGTAGCCATGGCTGAGAAATGATATGTAGAGGACGCAAATTAACAACCAATTGGAGGACCCGCATGGAGGACTGGGAGGTGGGATGGCGCCGACTCTTCGCTGGCGGCCGCCGCGTGGAGGGCAGTGGGCCTTCTCTAGTGTTCATTGAAAAGGTGGTGCGAGATCGCGAGGGAGTTGGGGTGGAGGAAGGGAGGGGCCGCGACGCGCGGCTAGATCCTGCCGGCGATGAGGGAGGGAGGGGCCGCGACGCGCGGCTAGATCCTGCCGGCGACGAGGCAGGGAGGGGCCGCGACAAGGAATAAGAACGGGATAAAACCCTAGCGGCTGCGAGGAATAAGAACGGGATAAAAACCGAAC
>NW_025244137.1:0-2813 GCF_018294505.1 Triticum aestivum
TGTGTGTGTGTGTGTGTGTGTGTATGTGTGTGTGTGTGTGTGTGGTGTAGTGGGAGTCTTCCCTCCTTATCTAGTGGCCTTCCTTTCCTGTCTCTCTGATTGAATTCTGAGGCCCTCATCCTCCCAAGTGCCAAAAGTATGAGTACACCATAGCTTCTGTTTTTATTGTGCATAAATGACAAAAGTATGAGTACACCATAGCTTCATCAATTCTGGAGTACTCTTGTTGACCAGATTTACCAAGTTTAGACTTGCTTTTAGTGGATCAGAACATGCTGTTAGCAAGTCTAAATTTACTCAAGGCCTTGTTGTTAATGCATTTTAGAATTTTAGAATGACTGAATTTTCAGCCAAGTTTGTTTCTGAACAGTAGTGACATGGAGTAGTGTAGTGGTCCTGTAGTGACCAAATTTTCAAATACTCTCTGTAAGTTGGTGAAAATACCCCTTATATACTCTTTGTAAGTTGGTGAAAATACTTCATGCTCAAGATGTTTTTTGCAGAAAATGTTGCCATACTCAAGTTTTTTTGCTGAAAATACTCCATGTTCAAGTTTATGAACAAATTGCAATAAATTCCAACATTTCCAATAAATTCAAATAAATTTGAACAAGGAATTGATATACAAGGATTAGACAAGGCACACACAAGGACATGACATAAGGGCCTCTTTGTCCCCTCTTGACACATGATTACACAAGACATACACAAGGAGCACAAGGATTACACCATTCATCTTCCGATAATTTCTTTCTCCCCTCTATTGCATTCCTTATACAATGGCCCTGGTATCAGCAACTACCCGACTGTCGAAATATACACTAATTATTTCCCTGTCATCATTCTCAATACGATCCTTGTGCAAGTGTGGCAACTTATATTGATTTCCTCCTTTGTCTTTCATAACTTCAAACATAACTGCTTCTAATGTGATAAAGCTTCTGTGCAACTTGTGGGGATCATAGTTCTCGAATTCCTCTTCCACCCCCTATACCAGTTCCTGGATGTTTGTAGGTGACCAGCAGTCGGTTAGAGACTGGAGAGAGTTATGAAAGCAGAGGTCCAAACAATTGAGCTCAGGGCTATTTGGCAGTTGTTGTAGCAATCAGATGTCTAGATCAGTTTGTTCCACAGCTTCTCAAAAAGCTACATCACTGGGAAGGACATGGGGCTTTGTGTTATCCTGTTGGATGAATATTGTTACTCCCTCATCATCGTCAGGCCACTTATCTTGAATTGCTGTGATAACCTTATTAATGAGATAATCTCTTGACACGGGCCTAGTTACTCTCACTGGTTTCAGCACTTTCGCTCCCTTTGCCCTGTTCTTACTGGTTCACACCGCCTTAGTCTCTTCGATGAATGCCCAAATGCCGACTTTTCCATTGAATGTTAGCTCCCCCTCATTGTTATTTCGAGGCCTGGCCACAATAGTTAGGAACATTACCTTCCCAATGATGTTAGTGGTTGACACAGTGCGCTTGGGTTCAGGTTCTCCTGGAAGTACATAGTAACTATTCTTCAATCCCGTCATGTCAAACCACTTTTCATCAATGTAAACCATATTGGTCATTGTTTTGAACATAGCTCAGGAAGTTGAGATCCACTTGTCATCGAGCATGGACATGCAAAATTTTAATCTCGCAAGCTTGTTCTCTGGCTTGAGGTGAGGCTTCACAGTGCTTGTGATGCGGTTGAGCTCATTCAACTGGAACCTCTTATGTAGGGTCGATCGGGCCACACCTAGAGATCGTGCCAGAGATTGAATTGTCCTTCTTCTATTCGGTGGCATTGTTGAGGTCCTTGCAAGATCCAACTCTTTTCTCTTTCGGCAAGATCTTCTTTTCTTCTTGTTTGAGACATCTACTTCTTTGCCCTCGGCAATATGATTTTTGGCGTCTTCCCAGATTCTTTCAACAGATCGTACACTTATGTTCAACAAGGTTGAAACTAGCAGCTTGTCGTCTGGTTGAACAGATCCATCTCTGAGCTCGAATACCAGCAAGGCAAAGTAAACACCATGCCTCTCCTTATCTGACAATTCTCTTCTTTTCTGTTTACCCGCGACATCTTCTTGATCTTCTTCATCTCCTTGAGCTTGTTCATCTTCTTGAAGTATCCAATTCATAACTTCATCCTCTTCCTCTTGAGCTTCATCCTCTTCCTCTCATCTTCTAGAGGCATCCTGATGCGGAGCATCCCTCGACCATCCCCATGGATGTCACACCGCCACCGCAAGCATGGAGAGGACCTACGACGAGAGCTCACGCACGCAACGTTGGAACCGAGGTGAACTCTTTCCTCTTTGAGTTTCATTCGGATTCACACGAGAGTCGGGTTCTACCTCAAATGGATACATTGTGCATTCTTAGGTACTTGGGAGATTGTTACGAGGAAGCACGGAGGGAAACACCAAGTTCAGCCGGAGACGCACGGAGGAAGGAGAAGGAAGAGGAGAGAAGACCAAGGAGAAGAAGAGGACGCAGCCCCTGGACTCCCCGGGTGCCCGGCTGCCAGGGCCCCGGGTGCTCGGCCACAGCCTGGGTGGCGCCCCAGCCGGCCCTGGGTGCCCGGCCCCAAGGCCCCGGGTGCCCGGCCTGTCACCTGGGCCTTGCCAGTCCACCCCGGGTGCCCGGCCAACTGGCCCCGGGTGCCCGGCCTGCCCTGGGCCATCTCCAGCGCCACCCTCGGGTGCCCGGCCTGCCCTGGGCCATCTCCAGCGCCACCCTCGGGTGCCCGGCGCCTCGCCCGGCCCTCTCCAGCGCCACCCCGGGTGCCCGGGACTTGGGCCCCCGGGTGCCCGACCACATGCC
>NW_025244138.1:0-2813 GCF_018294505.1 Triticum aestivum
AAGTAGGGCTATCTCTTCTTGCTCAAGCCTCCATGCCTTTGAAATTTTGGGATGAGGCTTTCATTGCTGCTACTTATTTGATAAACCGAATCCCTAGCAAGGTTATCAATTTTGAAACACCCTATGAAAAACTACTCCATGAAAAACCCAACTAATTCTATCCTTCGAATCTTTGGGTGTGCTTGCTGGCCCAATCTTCGACCCTATAACAATCACAAACTTCAGTTCCGGTCTAAGCAATGTGCTTTTCTTAGGTACAGCAATTTGCACAAAGGTTTTAAATGTCTTGATATATCTACTGGTCGTGTCTATATATCCAGAGATGTCATCTTCGACGAGAATGTTTTTCCTTTTGCTAGCCTCCATCCAAACGCCGGTGCACGGCTCCGTGCTGAAATTTTGTTACTTTCTCAGGAGTTATTAAATCCTTCTGATCATGGGGGTGAATGTTCTGCTGATGATCATGTGTTTAATAATCCTAATCCTGCCACTAATGGAGGTTGTGCTGAGAAAAACAGTAAAAAAACAGAACCTCCGATCGTCATTTTATGCAGCAGTACATGAGGCCAAATTGGACCAGCGCTGGACACGAGGCGGATTCTCCTGGAGTTGCCAATCCCGAGAGATTTGGCGGCGGCGCAGAGGAGCCTGACACGGGAACGCCCCCGACACCGCCAGGCGTGCCAGGCGCTGGACCAGCCGACAACCCGTCCGCACGTGACACGCGGCGCGAGTCACCCGCGCGGGGCGGGGACACTGATACAGGTGGGTCCCCCACCGACAGCAGGCGGCGTTTGAGTGGGCCTGGCTCGCCATCCGCCACAGGCAATGATGGCGTGCGCCAGTCCCCTGGCGCTGATTCCCCCTCGCCAGATCTGGTGGGCCTGGAGCGGACGCGGGATCCGACGCCCGACCGCGCGACAGACGAGGCCGATTCTCTGGTGGTACGAGGTAGCGGATCCTCTGTGCCAACCACCGGAACCTCTGTGGCCACAAATCCTGAACATCCTAATACACGTTCTAAACGAGGTATTTTCAGACCCATGGTTCCTAAGAATGGAACAGTCAGGTATGATAAAAAATTTAAGGTGGTAAACTTTGCTGCCACTCAAGAACCTCGTGATCCAATTGAATCCTTGCAAGATAAAAACTGGAAAAATGCTATGGAAGTAGAATATGATGCAGTCATGAAGAAAAAACCTGGCATCTAGTTCCACCTAGGCTAGGTAGAAACATTATAGATTGTAAGTGGGTGTATAAAATAAAGAGAAACTCTGATGGGACAATAGATAGATGCAAAGCTAGGTTAGTGGCTAAAGGCTTTAAGCAACGCTATGGCATTGATTATGAGGACACGTTCAGTCCAGTTGTTAAAGCTGCTACTATCAGACTGGTTTTGTCTATTGTTGTATCCAGGGGGTGGAGTCTTCGTCAATTGGATGTACAGAATGCGTTTCTACATGGCGTTCTCGAGGAAGAGGTCTATATGCGAAAACCACCTGGCTTTGTGGATAATACTAAACCACAACATGTGTGTAGGTTGGACAAGGCTCTGTATGGGTTAAAACAAGCACCTAGAGCCTGGTATTCAAGACTAAATTCAAAGCTACAACAACTTGGTTTTCGGCCATCCAAGGGAGATACCTCCTTGTTTTATTTCAAGAGGGGAAAGGTGATCATTTTCATGCTCATTTATGTAGATGACATAATTGTTGCTAGCTCCTCTGAAGAGGCCACTGTAGCTTTGCTTAAAAAATTGAAGAGTGAGTTTGCTTTGAAAGATCTGGGAGAGTTGCACTATTTCCTAGGCATTGAAGTAAAGAAAGTAAATGATGGTATTCTACTAACCCAAGAGAAGTATGCAACAGAAATACTTAAACGTGTAGGCATGAAGGATTGTAAACCCTCTAGTACACCTCTGTCTACTACTGAACATCTGTCATTGCATGAAGGAGAATTGCTTAGTCCAGAAGAAGGAACAAAATACAGATGTGTAGTTGGGGCACTACAATACTTGAATTTGACAAGACCTGATATAGCTTTCTCTGTTAATAAGGTTTGTCAATTTTTGCATTCTCCTACATCTTTGCATTGGACAGCTGTTAAAAGGATATTAAGGTATTTTCAAGGAAGTGCTGGAATTGGTCTAAGGATCTGTAAGTCACCCTCAACAACAGTAAGTGCCTTCTCTGATGCAGATTGGGCAGGGTGCCCTGATGACAGAAGGTCTACTGGTGGGTTTGCTGTTTTCTTTGGCTCTAACCTTATATCTTGGGATGCAAAGAAACAAGCTACTATCTCACGTTCTAGCACTGAAGCAGAATACAAGTCTTTGGCAAATGCAACAGCTGAGGTAATGTGGGTAGAGACTCTGTTGGATGAATTGGGAATTGCAAGACCACGAGTCTCTTGTTTATGGTGTGATAATTTGGGGGCAACTTATCTCTCTGCGAATCCTGTATTTCATGCAAGAACAAAGCATATAGAAATTGATTTCCACTTTGTTCGTGAAAGAGTTGCAAAGAAGCTCTTGGACATCAGGTTTATTCCAACAGGAGATCAAGTTGCTGATGGTTTCACAAAGCCTCTACAAGCTCGACAACTTCAAGCCTTCAGAAACAATCTCAACCTTGACATGTTTAGATTGAGGGAGGATGTTAGATAGGCTAGTAGTTGTGTACGTGACATAGTTGTCACGGTGTAACTTGTGTACGTACGTGGAGTTGTATCCCGAGCAGGTTGTTGAGTAGATTGATCTCTATCTTGTGTATAGACTTGGACTAGGGGTCAAGCCACAACAACAACCTGCCGAT
>NW_025244139.1:0-2813 GCF_018294505.1 Triticum aestivum
TGGATCACTCTTGTACCCCTTGACTGACTCATGGCAAGGCACACTTCAGGTGCGGTACACAGCATAGCATACTGAAGAGCCTACGTCTTAAGCATAGGGGACGACCTTCGTCCTTTCTCTCTATTCTGCCGTGGTCGAGCTTTAAGTCTTAACTTCGTACCTTACAAGTCAGGCAAGAACTCCTTCTTTGACTGGTCCATCTTGAACACCTTCAAGATCATGTCAAGGTATGTGCTCATTTGAAAGTATTATTAAGCATTTTGATCTATCCTTATAGATCTTGATGCTCAATGTTCAAGTAGCTTAATCCAGGCTTTCCATTGAAAAACACTTTCAAAATAACCCTATATGCTTTCCAGAAATTCTACGTCATTTCTGATCAACAATATGTCAACAACATATACTCATCATAAATTCTATAGTGCTCCCACTCACTTCTTTGGAAATACAAGTTTCTCATAAACTTTGTACAAACCCAAAATCTTTGATCATCATCAAAGCATACATTCCAACTCCGAGATGCTTACTCCAGTCCTTAGAAGGATCGCTGGAGCTAGCATACCTTTTAGCATCCTCAGGATTGACAAAACTTTTCTGATTGTATTGCATACAACCTTTCCTTACGAAAACTAGTAAGGAAACTTGTCTTGACATCCATCTGCCAGATTTCATAAATGAAGCTAATGCTAACATGATTCCGACGGACTTAAGCATCGCTACGGATGAGAAAATCTCATCGTAGTCAACTCCTTGAACTTGTGAAAAACTCTTCGCCACAAGTCGAGCTTCATAAATGGTGACATTACCGTCCACGTCCGTCTTCTTCTTAAAAATCCATTTATCTTAATGGCTTGCCGATCATCGGGCAAGTCCACCAAAGTCCATGGATCCGTTCTCGGATTTTATGGCTCCTAACCATTTGTAGGAATCCGGGCCCACCATCGCTTCTCCATAGCTCGTAGGTTCATTGTTGTCTAGCAACATGACCTTCAAGACAGGATTACGTACCACTCTAAAGTAGTACGCATCCTTGTCATCCTACGAGGTTTGGGAGTGACTTGATCCGAAGTTTCATGATCAATATCATAAGCTTCCACTTCAATTGGTGTAGGTGCCACAGGAACAACTCCCTGTGCCCTGTCACACACTAGTTGAAGAGACGGTTCAATAACCTCATCAAGTCTCCACCATCCTCCCACTCAATTCTTTCGAGAGAAACTTTTCCTCGAGAAAGGACCCGATTCTAGAAACAATCCATATTGCTTTCGGATCTGAATTAGGAGGTATACTCAACTGTTTTGGGTTTCCTGTGAAGATGCATTTTATCCGCTTTGGGTTCGAGCTTATCAACCTGAAACTTTTTCATATAAGCGTCGCAGCCCCAAACTTTTAAGAAACGACAACTTAGGTTTCTCTAAACCATAATTCATACGGTGTCATCTCAACGGAATTACGTGGTGCCCTATTTAAAGTGAATGTGGTTGTCTCTAATGCCTAACCCATGGACGATAGTGGTAATTCGATATGAGACATCATGGAACGCACCATATCCAATAGGGTGCAACTATGATGTTCGGACACACCATCACATTATGGTGTTCCAGGCGGTATTAATTGCGAAACAATTTCCACAATGTCTTAATTGTGTGCCAAAACTCGTAACTCAGATATTCATCTCTATGATCATATCATAGACATTTTATCCTCTTGTCACAATGATCTGCTACTTCACTCTGAAATTACTTGAACCATTCAATAATTCAGACTTGTGTTTCATCAAGTAAATATTCTCAACATCTACTCGAATCATCTGTGAAGTAAGAACATAACGATATTCACTGCATGCCTCAGCACTCATTGGACTGCACACATCAAAATGTGTTGCTTCCAATAAGTTGCTATCTTGTTCCATTTTACTGAAACCGAGGCTTTTCAGTCATCTTGCCTAAGTGGTATGATTTGCATATCTCAAGTGATTCAAAATCAAGTGAGTCTGAACGATCCATTTGCATGGAGTTTCTTCATGCATATACACCAATAGACATGGTTCGCATGTATCAAACTTTTCAAAAATGAGTGAGGCCAAAGATCCATCAACATGGAGCTTCTTCATGCGTTTTATACCATTATGACTTACATGGCAGTGCCACAAGTAAGTGGTACTATCATTACTATCTTATATCTTTTGGCATGAAATGTGTATCACTACGATCGAGATTCAATAAACCATTCATTTTAGGTGTAAGACCATTGAAGGTATTATTCAAATAAATAGAGTAACCATTATTCTCCTTAAATGAATAACCGTATTGCGATAGACATAATCCAATCATGTCTATGCTCAACGCAAACACCAATCTCGGTGGTAGAGGGAGCGTGCGATGCTTGATCATATCAAACTTGGAAACACTTCCAACACATATCGTCAGCTCACCTTTAGCTAGTCTCCGTTTATTCCGTAGCTTTTATTTCGAGTTACTAACACTTAGCAACCGAACCGGTATCTAATACCCTGGTGCTACTAGGAGTACTAGTAAAGTACACATTAACATAATGTACATCCAATATACTTCTATCGACCTTGCCAGCCTTCTCATCTACCAAGTATCTAGGGTAATCCTGCTCCAGTGGTTGTTCCTCTTATTACAGAAGCACTTAGTCTCGGGTTTGGGTTCAACCTCGGGTTTCTTCATTGGTGCAGCAGCTGATTTGCCGTTTCATGAAGTATCCCTTCTTTCCCTTGCCCTTCTTGAAACTAGTGGTTTCATCAACCATCAACAATTGATGCTCCTTCTTGATTTCTACTTTCGCGA
>NW_025244140.1:0-2813 GCF_018294505.1 Triticum aestivum
AATTCAAGCTCTTTTGTCAATGAAAATTAACCAGGGAAATTAACCAGCGACGAGAATAAGATTGTAGAATTCATACGCCTCCGGCATAGAATCGAAAATTGTGCCAAGCGCCGGGTTGACAACCACATCAGTCCCCCTGTCAGCGAACCCTCGTATGGCAGCTTCAAGTGCCGGCACACGATCAACCACCGCCGCCCGCTCGTTTGGTGCTTGCGGCCCTCTTGGCCTGCCAACATAAGCAGAAGGAAAAGAAGATAAACAGAAGGCATGCCTGTAGTTGGGAAAACCATTTTTTCTCTAATTTTACATTTATGAACATTGACAAATAAAGATTGTACTGCGTGTGTGCCACCCACTATGCTTACTACTCGAAATTCACGGGTTTGTGGTAGTAGAATCAACCAATGAAAATTTGACCAGGGACGTTAGCTGCCCTCGAACGATTTTTCTGGAAATCAACTAGAGTGTGCTTGGGCATTTTTACGGGTTCGAGCTGGGAAAAAACAAATACAAACAAGCATAATGCACCAATTCGGCAACTTGCTCCTACTAGACAAGAATCAGATTGCTAGAAAAAATCCCAAGTCAACGAATCCTCATAGAGAAGCTTCAATGCGACGGCACGCGATCACTGCTACCGCATCGCCGATCGTCTGTCGCCCGTGGCCCTGTAACTAACTAATTACCACCAAAAATCAGAAGAAACTTAAGGGAAAACAAAGGCACGCTTGGGAGAAGCTCTTTTCCCCCTCTTTGCATTGTACATTGGACCACAAACTAAATTGGAACAGGCTAGGATTGCCAAGGCCAGTCACTCCTGCAAGACCACTAGCGATTGGTATCTCGCAAATTCTGAGCTTTTTGCGGCAATAGAATTTTTAACACTGTCTATGTTTAGGCAAAGGCATTAATCGCCCTAAGTTCACTTGGTTGATGACGCTTTACAAAAATCCTTATATTATGACCGGATCGAAGCTGTAGAAAAATCCACCAAAGTAGATTCAGACTCTACTTAGTCGATCTAGCCAGATTTTCAGATGGCTGCAAAAAATAAATCCTGGCAGCCTGCTAATTCCTAGCTGCACATGTGAATGGGAATCAGCAAGAACGCCTCTTAGGCACCAGCGAAAGAAATCAACGAGATACCTGCGCTTCCAGCCAACTCGGATGGTGGTGTTTGTGGATGCTTGCGCACTGTGGGGTAAGGACTGAATCGAGCCGCGCGAGACGACGGGCGGCGCCGCGCCATGGGCGTGTCCGACAGCCACATCGCCACCGCCCGAGCTGAACATGGTGCAGGATCCCCCGGAGAACTCAACATCAAATAAAGCCTTCTCTGCCGCCGGCTGTGCCCCACCCTCATCCGACCGACGCGTATCAGGAGAGAACGGGCGGACGACCGATTCCGGCGAGCCTACTCCTGACGCGGCCGCCGCGGCGCCGCCACCGGCCGTAACGGAAGCCCCCAAGCACGCTGCTGAATCGTTGGCAGTCGACGTCGATCTGCAGTACCGGCGAGCGGTGCGAGCTCGTAAGTTACGGATTCCATCGAAGAACAAAAATAAAGGAGCAGAGTTTTCACTCACCCAGAGTCGAGCGCCGGCGCCTCCGCAGCTGGAATCGCCATGAGCAGAGCCTGACCCACTGCCTCCGGCTCGCCGCAGTCCTCCCCCCAAATCCGAAAAGGGATCCCGTGCTAGACGTAGGACCTGAGAGCGGCCGTCATGCGTCCAATCTGGGTACGCGCCACCCCGCCGAAGCCAGGACCCGCGAGCCAAAATGCAATAATGTGCGCCCTGCACTTTCTGACCGGACCGGTCCAATCGTATGACCGAACGTACCTCGGCGAGCCCACACGGGCCGACTTAGGGGATGTATTTGCTTGTATCCAGCTATGTATGCACGCTTTACTGAATCTCACGTTTTCTTTTGCACAGATCACCTCGCGCAGCAGGGCCGTCGATGCGCTGCGTGCATCTGCCGATGTGTGCAGGACGGCCGCACTCGGACGGAGTACTACTACTCCCTCCGTCCGGGTTTATTAGCCTTGCCATAGTGAGGTAACATAAGTAGTAACATGCACTTGGGACTCACAAACATGCTTATGTGGCAGTCAATTAAAGAAGAGAGAGATGATTATAGTAACATAGGTAGATACTGTAACATAATAAATGTTATGCTACTATGTGTCATGCATGGCAATAAATGCACTATGGATGTAGTATTATACACTAGTATCATATGCATGATACTAGTATATGATACTTCCCACAATAACCAGCCTTAGGCCTAAAGACAAGTTCTCTTATAAAAGGGGACATGCTTGTGATGCTGAGAGGCCTAATAAACCCGGACGGAGGGAGTAGTAGCTAGATGTTTCCAACTTTGTCTAATTTGTGCTAGATTTTATTGTACAAGCTAAGAGCATCTTCAATGGACGCGCCAAAAGACGTGCGTGCAGTAAACTGGCATTCTAGCGCACGCGACAAGTTTTCACGCGCTCCAGCGAAGGCGGGAAACTACCATGCGCGGGAAGCGATTGCGCGCGCGTGGGAAATAGCGGCAGCACGCGCGGTAGATCTGGTGCGCCACTTCGCGCGCGCACATAAAATGCGGCGCTCGCCATGCGCTCCACCACACTGCCACGCGCCCATCCCCTCGCCACCTCGCCGCTTCCACCTCTTTCTCGCCGCTTTCAGCGCCCCGCCACCACCACACCACCATGCCGCTGCGTCGTCGGGGATCTTCAGGCTACCACGGCATCCGCCCGCGCCCCAACGGCTGGTACTCCGCCGAGATCCGGTCTATCGACG
>NW_025244141.1:0-2812 GCF_018294505.1 Triticum aestivum
CAGCTATGCGGGTGATTGCATATGGCGTTCCGGCTGACTATGCCGATGAGTACCTTCGCATTGGTGAAGATAGCACAATTGAGTCTGTGCGTAGATTTGCGAAAGTGATCATCCGTGTCTTCGCTCCTGAGTATCTTCGGGCACCAATGAAGATGACACAAAAAAATTGATGGCATCAAATGAGTGGAGAGGTTGGCCTGACATGCTGGGCAGTATTGATTGTATGCATTGGAATTGAAAAAATTGCCCCAAGGCTTGGCAAGGAATGTATTGTGCCAAGTTTCGTGATGCAACAATTGTGCTAGAGGCCGTAGCATCCGAGGATTTGTGGATTTGGCATTTCTTTTTTGGTATGCCGGGCACTCTCAATGATATCAATGTGTTGCAACGGTCTCATTTCTTTGCTAGGCTTGCTAGTGATGATGCTCCTGCTTGCAACTACACTATCAATGGGAATGAATACACAAAGCGGTACTATCTTGCAGATGGTATATACCCTCCTTGGTGCACATTTGTCGAGAGCATCAAAGAACCCAAAACAAAAAAACAATGTGAATTTGCAAGGGTGCAAGAGGCAGCCCGAAAAGACATTGAAAGAGCATTCGGTGTTTTGCAATCTAGGTTTGACATTGTCCGTGGTCCTGCTCGTTTTTGGGATAAGAAAACCTTGAGGAACATAATGACATGTTGTGTTATCCTGCACAATATGATTCTTGAAGATGAGAGAGGATTGAACTTAGAATTCTTTTACGACAATGTGGGTAGCCGTGTCAAACTAGTAAGAGACCCAAACGGCATTAGAGCTTTTCTTCAGACATACAAGGAGATTGAAAATGCAGACACCCATTTTCAACTTCAGGAAGATCTCATTGAGCACCATTGGCAAATGGCTGGGCAGTGACTTATTTTTGTATTCATTTGTATTTATATTCATGACAAAATTTGTATTGCACTATTTAAATTTGCTACAATTATTTGAATAATTATTTGTAATGCGGATGATTATTGTATTATGTTTGATTGGAATAATTCAGTTTGTTTTCGATTGTTGAATTATGTTGTATTTGATATTTGTGGGCTGATGATATGCGGGATGCAGCAGCGCAAAGAGCAGGTCTCTGCATCTCTGCCAGCCCGAGCCGACCCGTAAAAGCTATTTTGCACGAACTGCAAACGCGTTTTGCGGGCCGGCGGGATGCGGGGTCTGCTAGAGTTGCTCTTAGCAATATCTACGACACCCCAAATTTGTGCAACGGAGACCCATGAAACAGTTTTTGACAGCGACGCCCTTATCCTATAAAGCTCACCTTTTTCCATGGCGTGAGAACCACCTATGTCATGGAGATGCGATGGTAATAAGAAGAACCAAATGATAAATCATATATTTTGCAAGACAATGGCGCGGTGCCTATGAAGAGAATAGAAACACAACATCTTGTCGTGCCCCGCCGTAACTTTTTGCACCGAGGCCTTCTCGGAAAAATATGTTAGACCAGTTTTTTTAGTAAATTTACATATTTCTATTTGTACTTGAATCAAAATATATGTTCATATTTTCTGCCAAAGCTAAAATGATTTTGAAACTTACATACCAATCTGTATTCGGAAAATTCTAAAATTTTAGAACTTTTAGCACTGAGATAATTTCTGAGATACACATTTTTGGCCACATTTTTACAAAAATCACTTGAATAAAATTAGATATATATATTTGAACTTCAATAAACATATGGAGTTCATATTTCCTACCGAAGTTGGATAGTTATCTAAAGTCGGATACCAAACTGATTTGGAAAATTCTACTGCCTCTGATCCAAAACAAGTGTCGCAGCTTTAAATTAAGGTTAGTTAAACCTTAGCTCAAAGATGCGACACTTATTATGGGTCGGAGGGAGTACAGTTTTTGATGGAAAAAGACTGAAATTATGTGGTTGTGCGATATTGGCAAGCAGCTGACGATCAACTATCCACTTTCAATGTGACACAACATAGCTTTCTTGTTATTTTTTATACCATAAGCATTTAGTCCATGTACTCCAAGCTGAAGGCTATCACTAAAATTTACTAAAACTGCAAAAGTAATTGATAACATAGACTAACAATGACATCAATTTTGTAATATTAAAATAGTGTCTGATTAAAGTTTTTAAGATTCAATCTAAAATGCCTGAAACAATAAGAAAAATCCGTGCAATTTAAAGTTGCAATGCAGGCAGTGAATAAATCTCTCAATCAGGAAATGAAAATAAATTGTTTATTGCCGCAAGTTATGTTTGCTTATTTTGGTCACATCACATTATTTCTTTCCTGAACTGATCTTGCAATTCTGTCAATTCAAAAACACAAAATCAACATATTGTAGTTAAAGGCTTTACCAACCGTCATCGTGGGGAAAGTCATCGTCAAAACTGTTTTTCATAAACTAAATAAGCATCATCTTTTTTTCCCTGAAAAGTTACCCATGATTGTCGTTTTTGTTCATGTGTATGAGGACACAACATAGAAAAAGAAAATTGATCATCCCACGGTTACTTAAGCCATTACGGATCGAGCTATGTTGAGAAGAAAAAGGTCAAACTTCAGTATAAAAGCTTATATATAAATATATTTCATGTATAGTATATTTTTGGAAAAATTCAAACACCTGGCTCAAATTAGCATGGAGAGAATATATCCATCCGTGCACCTCCTGTAAATAAGGAGAAAATTCTATTATTCCCATGGTCCACCTGTAGCGAAAAGTAGATATTAACTTTCTATTTGTGCAAGTATTTAGTGCAGTAGTCCACTCAGCTTTCTTATGTCGTACCCT
>NW_025244142.1:0-2812 GCF_018294505.1 Triticum aestivum
ACTAAAGGGGGGCATTAGTCCCGGTTGGTGCCACCAACCGGGACCAAAGGCCCCCTTTAGTCCCGGTTGGTGCCACCAACCGGGACCAAAGGCCTTGCGCTGCCCCGCGCCAAATGTTTAGTCCCACCTCGCTAGTTGAGAGGGAGCCGCACCAGTTTATAAGGTGCGGTGCGGCTCCCCTCTCGAGCTCCTCTCTAAAGAAGGCTTTCGGGCCTAACTCTGCCATCTGTGCCCGTGGGCCTACTGGGCCTTCCCCGGGCCTGAATCCTGGCCCATATGGTTTCTAGTCGTATTCAGGCCGTGGGGGCCCAGTAGGTGGCATTTTTTTTGTTTTTTTGTTTTATTTGTTGCTTTATTTAGTTTCTTTTGGTTTTGGTTTATTTTTCTTTTGGTCTTTTGCTTTATTTTTTAATTCTTTTTGCTTTTAGTTTTAGAAAAATTATAAACTTTCTGTTAGTGCCATTAGTTTTCAAATCTGAAAACTCTTTTTTTGTTTTCTTTGTTGCTTTATTTATTTTATTTTGTTTCTACTTACAACAAAATACTTATTGTTGCTATTTTTATTTTTTTTCACTTTTTTGTTCTGTTGTCTGCATTATTTAGTTTTTGTTGTTTTTTGCTTTATTTTTTAATTCTTTTTGCTTTTAGTTTTAGAAAAATTATAAACTTTCTGTTAGTGCCATTAGTTTTCAAATTTGGAAACTCTTTTTTTGTTTTCTTTGTTCCTTTATTTATAAACCGGTGTGAGCGCCCTTCGGTTGGCGAGGTTTTAAAATTCATAGTTTTCAAATGAACTCTGAAAAAGTTGGCATAGAATGTGCATGTAAAAAACGGACAATGGTATCATACTCGTCTGTTACAAAGTTGGCATGTTATCATCATAATAGTTGCGGGAGAAAGTCTTCACTTTTTCTTCGCTTGTGTCGTTTGCTTATTGCGCCGTAACCATGGATAATCTTCATCGTTTATCAGGATGCTTGGGTCAGCCTTGACTTTGAAGGGGGGAATTTCATGAAACTTTTCATACTCTTCAGACATGTCTGTCTTGCCCTCCACTCCCTGGATGTCCCTTTTTCCTGAAAGAACTATGTGGCGCTTTGGCTCATTGTATGATGTATTCGCTTCCTTATCTTTTCTTTTCCTCGGTCTGGTAGACATGTCCTTCACATAGATAACCTGTGCCACATCATTGGCTAGGACGAACGGTTCGTCAGTGTACCCAAGATTTTTCAGATCCACTGTGGTCATTCTGTACTGTGGGTCTACCTGTACCCCGCCTCCTGACAGATTGACCCACTTGCACTTAAACAAAGGGACCTTAAAATCTACTCTGTAGTCAAGTTCCCATATGTCTGCTATGTAACCATAATATGTGTCATTTCCATTGTCGGTTGCTGCATCAAAGCGGACACGGCTATTTTGGTTGGTGCTCTTTTCATCTTGGTCAATCGTGTAAAATGTATTCCCATTTATCTCATATCCTTTCCAAATCATTACAGTCGAAGATGGTCCCTTGGACAACAAGTACATCTCATCACAAACAGTGCTGTCACCTCTAAGACGTGTTTCCAACCAACTGCTGAAAGTCCTGATGTGTTCACATGTAATCCAGTCGTCGCACTGCTCCGGGTGTTTGGAGCGCAGACTGTTCTTGTGTTCATCGACATACGGGGTCACCAAGGTAGAGTTCTGTAGAACTGTGTAGTGTGCTTGAGACCAAGAATATCCGTCCCTGCATATTATTGAGTCCCTTCCAAGCGTGCCTTTTCCAGTCAGTCTCCCCTCATACCGCGATTTAGGGAGACCTATCTTCTTAAGGCCAGGAATGAAGTCAACACAAAACCCGATGACATCCTCTGTTTGATGGACCATGGAGATGCTTCCTTATGGCCTAGCGCGGTTACGAACATATTTCTTTAGGACTCCCATGAACCTCTCAAAGGGGTACATATTGTGTAGAAATACGGGCCCCAGAATGACAATCTCGTCGACTAGATGAACTAGGACATGCGTCATGATATTGAAGAAGGATGGTGGGAACACCAGCTCGAAACTGACAAGACATTGCGCCACATCACTCCTTAGCGTTGGTACGATTTCTGGATCGATCACTTTCTGAGATATTGCATTGAGGAATGCACATAGCTTCACAATGTCTAGTCGGACGTTTTCTGGTAGAAGCCCCCTCAATGCAACCGGAAGCAGTTGCGTCATAATCACGTGGAAGTCATGAGACTTTAGGTTCTGGAACTTTTTCTCTGGCATATTTATTATTCCCTTTATATTCGACGAGAAGTCAGTCGGGACCTTCATACTGAGCAGGCATTCAAAGAATATTTCTTTCTCTTCTTTCGTAAGAGCGTAGCTGGCAGGACCTTCATACTACTTCGGAGGCATGCCCTCTTTTTCGTGCAAGCGTTGCAGGTCCTCTCGTGCCTCAGGTGTATCTTTTGTCTTCCCATACACGCCCAAGAAGCCTAGCAGGTTCACGCAAATGTTCTTCGTCACGTGCATCACGTCGATCGAAGAGCGGACCTCTAGGTCTTTCCAGTAGGGTAGGTACCAAAATATAGATTTCTTCTTCCACATGGGTGCATGATTCTCAGCGTCATTCGGAACAGCTAGTCCGCCGGGACCCTTTCCAAAGATTACGTGTAAATCATTGACCATAGCAAGTACGTGATCACTGGTACGCATGGCGGGCTTCTTCCGGTGATCTGCCTCGCCTTTGAAATGCTTGCCTTTCTTTCGACATTGATGGTTGGTCGGAAGAAATCGACGATGGCCCAGGTACACATTCTTCCTGCAGCTT
>NW_025244143.1:0-2812 GCF_018294505.1 Triticum aestivum
TTTTGCTAGCATTTATATCCTACAGAAAAGAACTAGTGGAGATTTCTGAAGAAGAAACAAGCGATGTGAGAGCCCCGCGATCGCGGCAAGGCCTACACATGAGCACTACTTTGATCAAAACCACTTCAAAAGACCAAAACCACACGGTATTTAGAATTCAAGGGCATAGTTACACGATTCAACTGCTTTGAGACCAACTTTTTTGCTAGGAACGCAACTCTCCGTCCAGGATGACATTTGCGGAGTGAAAGTGCAAGTTGCTTCAGCGTGCGACCCAAGTCGCTACAATTCCGCTTTATTTCAGTACTGAAAATATTGGTTTTAGATTTTTAGCTAACATCGCTTTTAATCAGCGATCTGGACCAATAATCCTAGACTCACATGCCTGTTACGGGGTTTTACGTAATTTTCTTCTGAACTAATCTCTCTCCCTCCCTGATTTTCAGTGGGGGTGGGGCGTATGCTCCCTCTTCTCCAATCCCGATCGCCCATGTCTGATATTCCGTAAATTCCCTAATAGGCCCCTCCGTGCGTCTGCCATTACCGCGATCTGGACATATTACTATTGCTTAAGTTAAACCTGGACAAAAGATTTGACTCTATCTCATATCAGTTTCATTAAAAAGTCATGTAATTGGATCGTAGCTTTGGTCTCAGTTCTTCTCGGTTAGTCTCAGCTCTGGTGCGAATCGTATGCTCGGTGCGCTCATGAGTCATCTCGAGTTCTCAATGTTTTCTTCTAGAAAAGGCCCCATCATATTCCAGAGTAGACAATGGTAAACTATGTTGTTATTCCAAAAAAACAAAGTGGGATAGAAATTTAGCAGACTGCTCCCGCGAGCGACCGCTCCCGCGACCGAAACCCTTGCCGCCGCCTCCTTCCCCTGCCCGTCTCCGGCGGGGTCTAGCCGCCCTCGCCGGCGCGCGGCCCGGATCCGCCCCCTTCCCCCCGCCCTTCCTCCCCAGCCCCTCCTTCCGCCCTCGTGCCGCCTCCCCGGGAGGCGGTCGAGGCGGCCCCGTGCCCCTGCTCTCGGCGTCGCCCCTCATCCTCTCCCCTGCCGTCGCCGGTGGGCGCCCCCGGCTACGGCTCGGGGGGTGCCGGTGGCGGCAGGATCTCCTCTCCCCGCACGCGCGTCCTCCTGGCCCGGGGCAGGGGGCGGCGGCGGTGTTGCTCAGCTTGGCGACGGTCCGGTGATCCGGCGGGGTGGCCGACGGCGGTCGTGGTAGCGGCGCTGCTCCTTGGCGACGGGGCGGCGTGGTGGTGCTGGGTGGCCGATGTCGCGCCCCCGGCCCAGATCTGGGTCCGGCGGGCCCCATCTGGGTCCTAGCAGACCGGCCCCTCGGCGTGGCCTCGTTGTCTGCGGCGCGGTGAGGAGGAGGAGCGGCTCG
This sequence comes from Triticum aestivum, assembly GCF_018294505.1. NCBI lineage: Eukaryota > Viridiplantae > Streptophyta > Magnoliopsida > Poales > Poaceae > Triticum > Triticum aestivum. Next base: position 1,390 of record NW_025244143.1, read on the forward strand.
GATATGGGGCGTCGGCGCCGTTGGCGTGCCGGCAGCAGCGCGAAGGCAGGAGCTTTACGGGCCCACGAGGGCTCGGCCGGGCCTGTGGGCCCACGGGCCTGGTGTGCTCCTGCTATTGCGTCCGGACGGCTACCGTCGCGGACGGTGGAGGTGGGGCCCTCCCGCGTGCCGACGGTGCTGATGCCCTAGTCCTGGCTCTGATTCTTCGCCGCGCTGTCCCCACTTCGCGGTGCCGTGGTGAGACGGGGTGGGGGCCTCATGACCGCGTTGGCGCAGGGTGATGGTTGGTTTGGTGGCTGGATCCGGAGCGCCAAAGGTGCGGGTTGGGATCGAGGGAAACCCCTGTCGGCGGGGCCGACACAGACGCGGTGGCGCCTGTGGGTGCCACCTGACCTTCCGGGAGGGCGTCATGGGCTACCCTTCCTCTCGCCTCGTCGTGTACCGTGGGAAACCCTTCGCAGCAGCGTCATCATCATCGCGATCCTTCTTGGAGGTGTTGATAGGTGCCGCCGCTTCGAAGTCTTGCAGTCTAGTGGAAGATCCCGGTGGGCGCTGCGATCGCGAGGCTTCTTCGTTTTTGTTGATCCGCCATTGTCGGCATTTGTTTTCTTTTGTTCTTTCTCTATCGTTTTTTTTGGGCGTGACTGTGCTGCTTCCGCCCCAGCACATATTCATGTATGGTTTGGTTGGTTGCTTTGTATACAAAGCGGGGAAACCCTTTTTCGGTATTCCAGAGTAGTCGCCGGGGTGCTGGATCCGTAGAGAGAAAAATAATGGAGAAGGTCCACTAACATCAAAGAAGGAGAGTAGTCTAGAACACGGTAGCACCTTCATGGGCCGAAAAGAAAAACAAGGAGAAGCTCGTGGAGCCGAGCTGAAAAGCGAAACGTAACCAAACGCTCAGAGTATTCGAGATGCTTCAAGAGCAGCACCTGCGACGCTATAAGTACCTGAGCCTCAGTCCCATCGGTCTCCATCGGTCCATCCCAACTCAAGCCAGTGTCACGCAACAGCAAACAACATCCTTTTCCTACCTACGATCCGATACCGAATTTTCCGAGCGCACAAGCCAAACCAAAGCAAACACTGACGATGTCGATCGTGAGGCGGAGCAACGTGTTCGACCCCTTCGCCGACCTTTGGGCGGACCCCTTCGACACCTTCCGTTCCATCGTCCCGGCGATCTCAGGCGGCAGCAGCGAGACGGCCGCGTTCGCCAACGCCCGTGTGGACTGGAAGGAGACCCCCGAGGCGCACGTCTTCAAGGTCGACCTCCCCGGCGTGAAGAAGGAGGAGGTCAAGGTGGAGGTGGAGGACGGCAACGTGCTCGTCGTCAGCGGCGAGCGGAGCAGGGAGAAGGAGGACAAGAACGACAAGTGGCACCGCGTGGAGCGCAGCAGCGGCAAGTTCGTGCGGCGTTTCC
>NW_025244144.1:0-2812 GCF_018294505.1 Triticum aestivum
GGAATCTGGGCTCATCATCGCTTCCTCATAGTTCGTAGGTTCATCATGGTCAAGTAACATGACTTCCAGAATAGGATTACCGTACCACTCTGGTGCGGATCTTACTCTGGTAGACCTACGAGGTTCAGTAGAAACTTGATCTGAAGTTTCATGATCAATATCATTAGCTTCCTCACTGATTGGTGTAGTTGTCACAGGAACCGGTTCTTGTGATGAACTACTTTCCAATAAGGGAGTAGATACAATTATCTCATCAAGTTCTACTTTCCTCCCACTCACTTCTTTCGAGAGAAACTCCTTCTCTAGAAAGGATCAGAATTTAGCAACGAAATTTTTTCCCTCAGATCTGTGATAGAAGGTGTACCCAATAGTCTCCTTTGGGTATCCTATGAAGACACATTTCTCCGATTTGGGTTCGAGCTTATCTGGTTGAAGTTTCTTCACATAAGCATCGCAGCCCCAAACTTTAAGAAACGACAACTTTGGTTTCTGGCCAAACCACAGTTCATAAGGCGTCGTTTCAACGGATTTTGATGGTGCCCTATTTAACGTGAATGCGGCCGTCTCTAAAGCATAACCACAAAATGATAGCGGTAAATCGGTAAGAGACATCATAGATCGCACCATATCAAGTAAAGTATGATTACGATGTTCGGACACACCATTTCGTTGCGGTGTTCCAGGTGGCGTGAGTTGCGAGACTATCTCGCATTGTTTCAAGTGCAGACCAAACTCGTAACTCAAATATTCTCCTCCACGATCAGATCGTAGAAACTTTATTTTCTTGTTACGATGATTTTCCACTTCACTCTGAAATTCTTTGAACTTTTCAAATGTTTCAGACTTGTGTTTCATTAAGTAGATATACCCATATCTGCTCAAATCATCTGTGAAGGTGAGAAAATAACGATATCCGCCACGAGCCTCAACATTCATCGGACCACATACATCTGTATGTATGATTTCCAACAAATCTGTTGCTCTCTCCATAGTACCGGAGAACGGCGTTTTAGTCATCTTGCCTATAAGGCACGGTTCGCAAGTACCAAGTGATGCATAATCAAGTGATTCCAAAAGCCCATCAGTATGGAGTTTCTTCATGCGCTTTACACCGATATGACCTAAACGGCAGTGCCACAAATAAGTTGCACTATTGTTATCAACTCTGCATCTTTTGGTTTCAACACTATGAATATGTGTATCACTACTATCGAGATTTAATAAAAACAGACCATTCTTCAAGGGTGCATGACCATAAAAGATATTACTCATATAAATAGAACAACCATTATTCTCTGATTTAAATGAATAACCGTCTCGCATCAAACAAGATCCAGATATAATGTTCATGCTCAACGCTGGCGCCAAATAACAATTATTTAGGTCTAATACTAATCCCGATGGTAGATGTAGAGGTAGCGTGCCGACCGCGATCACATCGACTTTGGAACCATTTCCCACGCGCATCGTCACCTCGTCCTTAGCTAATCTTCGCTTAATCCGTAGTCCCTGTTTCGAGTTGCAAATATTAGCAACAGAACCAGTATCAAATACCCAGGTGCTACTGCGAGCATTAGTAAGGTACACATCAATAACATGTATATCACATATACCTTTGTTTACTTTGCCATCCTTCTTATCCGCCAAATACTTGGGGCAGTTCCGCTTCCAGTGTCCAGTCTGCTTGCAGTAGAAGCACTCAGTTTCAGGCTTAGGTCCAGACTTGGGTTTCTTCTCTTGAGCAGCAACTTGCTTGCCGTTCCTTTTGAAGTTTCCCTTCTTATTCCCTTTACCCTTGTTCTTGAAACTGGTGGTTTTGTTAACCATCAACACTTGATGATCCTTCTTGATTTCTACCTCCGCAGCTTTCAGCATTGCGAAGAGCTCGGGAATAGTCTTGTTCATCCCTTGCATATTATAGTTCATCACGAAGCTCTTGTAGCTTGGTGGCAGTGATTGGAGAATTCTGTCAATGACACTATCATCAGGAAGATTAACTCCCAGTTGAATCAAGTGATTATTATACCCAGACATTTTGAGTATGTGTTCACTGACAGAACTATTCTCCTCCATCTTGCAGCTATAGAACTTATTGGAGACTTCATATCTCTCAATCCGGGCATTTGCTTGAAATATTAACTTCAACTCCTGGAACATCTCATATGCTCCATGACGTTCAAAACATAGTTGAAGACCCGGTTCTAAGCCGTAAAGCATGGCACACTGAACTATCGAGTAGTCATCAGCTTTGCTCTGCCAGACGTTCTTAACGTCGTCAGTTGCATCAGCAGCAGGCCTGGCACCCAGCGGTGCTTCCAGGATGTAACTTTTCTGTGCAGCAATGAGGATAATCCTCAGGTTACAGACCCAGTCCGTGTAATTGCTACCATCATCTTTCAACTTTGCTTTCTCAAGGAACGCATTAAAATTCAACGGAACAACAGCACGAGCCATCTATCTACAAACAAACATAGACAAGCAAAATACTATCAGGTACTAAGTTCATGATAAATTTAAGTTCAATTAATCATATTACTTAAGAACTCCCACTTAGACAGACATCTCTCTAGTCATCTAAGTGATCACGTGATCCAAATCAACTAAACCATGTCCGATCATCACGTGAGATGGAGTAGTTTCAATGGTGAACATCGCTATGTTGATCATATCTACTATATGATTCACGCTCGACCTTTCGGTCTCCATGTTCCGAGGCCATATCTGTATATGCTAGGCTCGTCAAGTATAACCTGAGTATTCCGCGTGTGCAACTGTTTTGCACCCGTTGTATTTGAACGTAGAGCCTATCACA
>NW_025244145.1:0-2812 GCF_018294505.1 Triticum aestivum
TACTTGGACTGCAGCTAAGCCTCCGAGTGGAAGTCTGGCTTACCACTCGGTAGGATTTTTATAACTTAGGCGAGACAGATTCGCAGCTAAGCCTCCGAGTGGGAGTCTGGCTCACCACTCGGTAGGATTTTTATAACTTAGGCGAAACGGATTCGCAGCTAAGCCTCCGAGTGGGAGTCTGGCTCACCACTTGGTAAGGATTTTTACAAACTTAGGCGAAACGGATTCGCGGCTAAGTCACCCACTGAGGGGAAAATTTTATTGGACAAAATAAAAAGTGACAAAAATTATGGAGGAACTATGACACTATTATTTTGAAATCCATGAACTACAGGAGTACTTTATTGCAACTCATCCGAGTGATAAACTTAAGTGTAAAATGGGCGGAGTAGTTCCGCGTTCCAAGCTCGGGGCTCGTCGATATTATGTTCGACGTTGTAAAGACGGTACGCCCCGTTGTGGAGAACTTTGGTGACGATGAAGGGTCCTTCCCAAGAAGGAGCAAGCTTGTGTTGTTTCTTCTGATCCACTCGGAGAACTAAATCTCCTTCCAGGAAGGCTCGACCCCTCACATTTCTGGCGTGGAAACGACGCAAATCTTGTTGGTAGATGGTCGATCGGATCAGAGCCATCTCCCTTTCTTCCTCTAAAAGGTCGACTGCGTCCTGCCGCGCTTGTTCAGCTTCTGCTTGGTTGTAGATCTCAACTCGAGGAGCATTGTGGAGAATATCACTCGGCAAGACTGCTTCAGCTCCGTAGACCAAGAAGAATGGAGTTCTTCCGGTCGATCGATTAGGTGTGGTCCGCAGTCCCCAAAGCACCGAGGGAAGTTCGTCGACCCACGCTCCGGCTGCATGCTTGAGATCACGCATCAGTCGGGGTTTCAATCCCTTGAGAATCAGGCCATTGGCTCGCTCTGCTTGTCCATTCGACTGCGGATGGGCGACCGAAGCGTAGTCGACTCGTGTGCCTTGAGAGTTGCAGAAATCCCTGAATTCCTCCGAGTCAAAGTTTGACCCATTATCCGTAATGATGCTGTGCGGGACTCCATATCTGAATATCAGTTCCCTGATGAAGCTAACAACAGTACCGGCATCAAGGTTCTTGATTGGTTTAGCCTCAATCCACTTGGTGAACTTGTCGACTGCCACCAGTACATGCGTGAAGCCACTTCGACCTGTTCTCAAAGGACCGACCATGTCCACCCCCCATACTTCGAAAGGCCAGACGAGTGGAATGGTCTTCAGAGCTGATGCAGGCTTGTGCGACATATTCGAGTAGAACTGACATCCCTCGCACTTATCCACTATTTCCTTTGCCATCTCTTTCGCCATTGGCCAGTAAAATCCGGCTCGGTATGCTTTGGCCACAATGGTCCGAGAGGACGCATGATGGCCACAGGTCCCCGAGTGGATATCATTAAGGATGATTCGACCTTCTTCTGGTGTTATGCACTTCTGACCAACTCCAGTCGCGCTTTCTCTATATAACTGTCCTTTGATTAGGTAAAGGCTTTAGATCGACGGACGATCTGTCGAGCCTCTTCGTCATCCTCCGGAAGCTCTTTTCTCAGGATATACGCGATATACGGAACTGTCTAGTCGGGGATGACCACCAAGACTTCCATGACCAGGTCGACCACTGCTGGGACTTCAACCTCAGTCGGATCTGTGGCGCTCTTGGGCTGTGGAGCTTCTTCGGTGAAAGGATCTTCTTTGACTGACGGAGTGTGTATATGCTCCAAGAACACACCACTCGGAATGGCTCCTCTCTTGGAACCTATCTTTGCTAGATCATCAGCTGCTTGAATTTTCAGTCGGGGTATATGATGGAGCTCCAACCCCTCGAACTTCTTTTCCAGCTTCCTCACTGCACTGCAGTATCCAGTCATGGCTGGGCTTCTCACGTCCCACTCCTTCATCACTTGGTTGACCACTAAATCTGAATCGCCATAGCCCATCAGGCGACGGACGCCGAGTGAAATGGCCATGCGCAATCCGTATAAGAGGGCCTCATACTCTGCCTCATTGTTGGAGGAATCAAAGTGAATCTGGAGCACATATCTGAGCTTATCTCCTCTGGGGGAAACCAGGACAACCCCAGCACCGGAACCATTCAACATCTTAGAGCCATCAAAAAACATGGTCCAATGCTCCAAGTGAACTTCAGTCGGCTGCTGCTGTTCAATCCACTCGGCGAGGAAATCTGCTATTGCCTGGGACTTAATGGCTTTCTTTGCCTCAAACTTGGTATCAAGGGGAAGAAGTTCAATCGCCCATTTCGCCACTCGACCAGTTGCATCTCTGTTGTGCAAAATCTCTGATAGTGGAGCGTCGCTGACGACTGTGATGGAATGATCAGAGAAATAATGAGCAACCTTCTTTGTGGTCATGTATATTCCATACACAAGCTTCTGATAATGAGGATATCTCTGCTTGGATGGAGTCAAGACTTCATACAAATAATACACTGGGCGCTGAACTTTGAAAGCTTTTCCTTTTTCTTCCCGCTCGACCGTAAGCACTGTACTGATGACTTGTCCTGTGGCTGCGATATAAAGCAACAGAGGCTCTTTGCTGATTGGAGCAGCAAGCACCGGCTGGGTGGAGAGCAGAGCTTTTAGCTCGGCAAATGCTGCATCAGCTTCTGGAGTCCACTCGAACTTGTCTGCCTTCTTCATTAGTCGGTAAAGAGGCAATGCCTTTTCACCGAGTCGTGAGATGAATCGACTTAATGCGGCCAAGCATCCAGTAAGCTTCTGGACATCGTGCACTCGCACAGGGCGTTTCATTCGGAGAATAGTGCCGATCTT
>NW_025244146.1:0-2811 GCF_018294505.1 Triticum aestivum
AGAGAAGAGGAACCACCCCAAGGCCACGCGGACCAAGACGGAGAGCAACACCAGCAAAACTGGAAGTCCCAGGTGACCCCATGCACACGGCCCCCGAGACCCCGTGCCCACGGGCTATCCAGGAAGTTGGCTCTGGAGCACCCTGTGCGCACGGGCCTGTACCGTGCCCACGGGACCAACTTACCCCGTGCGCACGGGCCTCCCAGGATGGACGACTGAGATCCCCAAACCGAGCCCCTCTTCATCTCTTTCGACCCCAAGACTATATAAACCGTACCTAGGGTTATGTTTAGGATTAGCAAAGTATGAGATGAGATATTTGTGAGCTTTGCTCCTTCTACCTTCCCATTTTTGGAATCAAGACCCCTTTGGGAAGAATCCTAGTGGTTTTCAAGACCTCCTCTAGGAGAAGACTATCTTCAAGACCTCATCTCCTAGGAGTGGGAAGAACTTTGCCATTGTATCTTTCCTTTGATTGTGCTTGTGACTTGTGGATCTTATTTTGCTATTCTAGTGGATGTGTGATTGGGGAATTGTTTGAGTGATTTCCTCTTTGTGTTCTTGTGAGTTTGCCCTTTCCCCCTCCATGTGTGAAAAGATCCCCCCTCTAGGATTTCATCCTATATCACAACATGTCGCCTTCTCTTGGACAGCAGTCGGTGTAGGTGGAACCTCGCCTTCTCCTTGACGGTTCCTTCTCCGTTTGCAGGCTTCTTGATGCGAAGCATCCGACAATCATCCCCATGTACACTATGACTACTCCCCAAGCCCCAAGTGGACATACGACGAGATCTCAAACATACGCCATTGGACACAAGGTGAACCCGCTCCTAAATGCTTCCCCTTTCCACTCGTGCGAGATATGGTTGCTACCAAATGCAAAGACACTGCATGTGCTTAGGAACCGAGGAGACAACCATGGAGATGCTCGAAGCATAGGACAAGTCCACACAGAAGCGGATTAAGAAGTGCATCAAGTGGACTCGATGCGGAGCTACAGTGGCCGGACATTTGGCGCCACCAACCAAAAGAAGACCAGAGAGAGACGGACGCCAAGCGACTCTATAGCGGCTGAACATCCGGCTTACCGCCAGACATCCGGCGCCCCATGACGGGCCGGACATCCGGCACCTGCCCGGATATCTGGCGCAGGCTATGCAGAGAGCACCAAGACCGGCCCCACTAGCCCGGATATCCGTCCCACAAGCCCGGACATCCGGCTCCTCACGAAGGCCCGGACATCCGGCCCGACGCCCGGACATCCGGCTCCGCCTGACTGCGTACAGTGAAGGGCCGAGGCCCATGTACCCCTTCGCCTACCTAGACTATACATACTCCTCCTCCTCCTCCTCCTAGCTAGGGTTAGCGTTGTGATAGCTCATATGTGAGATAGAGCCTCGCTCATCCATCCGGATCTACTCCACCACGAGGGACCATCACCTCTTCGGAGAAGATCCAATTGGATTCAAGAACCCTAATGGGAAGACCCTAACACCTCCTCACGGAGAAGAATTGGTTACCTATGTATCACCCCTTGTTGGATTCAGACCGTGTGATCTCTAGGTGTACTCAGATCAAGCGTATGTGTGACCGAATCTTGTTGTTTTGAGTGATTCTCTCGTGTTTCCTCTCGTTATTTCTCCTCGTGTTCTTCATGCTCTTCGTGGGATCCGCTCCTTTCGTGAAAGATCGGCCATCTAGAGTTCTACCCTACATCATCTTGGTATCAGAGCTAGGTTGATCATGAATTTGGAGCCCCTACCCCCTTGTTTCTAGCCTTCTTTTGCTTGATTTCGTCCTAAATTCGAAAATCCCCACCAAAAATAGCCCCCAATTTTTTTGTGATTTGTTGGTTTGAGTGTTTCCTCTCTTTCCCTTCATGTTTTCCCCTTGTGTTCTTCGTGTTCATCACGGGATCCGCCCCTTTCGTGGTTCCACCCTACATCATCTTGGTGATGTTTTGTTGATTTCGATTCGTGGATTCATTGTGTTACTAGTGGATCTATCTTTCCCCCAAGTTTCCCCACTTTCCATCCACGAACTCTCTCCAATTTTCCACCTAAAATAATCAATTTCCGCTCCCAAAATCGAGTTCCTTGAGTTCATCCTCAGATTTGGAGCCCGGACATCCGGCCTGTAGCCCCGGACATCCGGCCCGTAGCCCCGGACATCCGGCCCGTAGCCCCGGACATCTAACCCCTAGACATCCGGCCCGTAGGCCCGGACATCCGGCTCCTGGAGCACAATTCACGCGCGGTTCTGGACATCAGGTCTCGGATTTCCGGCTCCGACCCCGGATGTCCGGCCCCTAGGATTTCAGCCTTCGGCGTTTCACCGTTTTGACCATAACTAATTCATCTAGAGTCCGTTTTTGACATTATTTCACTTAGTTTGAAGCTTTTGACATCCCCCATCACATAAAAATACCACCATTTGACTCCATCAAATTTTTGGAAATTTGGCATCTTTGCCTAGGGCTTCCACCATATCATCCGCATAACCACCAATGACTTCCGCAACCTAATCCATTTTGTTCCCCATAGCATTAGTGGTTGTTTCCACCGACACACGGATATAAGTCGTTGCATTTTTGTCTCCTATAGGTTGTGCACAAGTCATATCCGCCTATTGTGTAATCGTTCTAGTGTCTCTCTAGAGTTGTGCAACAAGAGCATTTTCCGTGGATTCCACACTTTGAGCTCATTCCTTGGTTGCACAACCCCATTTATCTATATGTGTGTGCCTTTCCGTGTGCCACATATTGCTATTGGTCTACTTGTTTCACTTGCAAATTTGTGAATCTCTTTCAAC
>NW_025244147.1:0-2811 GCF_018294505.1 Triticum aestivum
AGAAATCCATCATATAATTAATACTCCATAATGCCCTCCCTTAGGCCCAAGAATGGTGAAGTGTCATCTAGTCTATGGTCACATGACATCACACTAGTGCAAAGACATCCTATACAGACTGTTTTAACCACCTGTCCGCGACGGAGTTTTAAACCGCCGCCTTGCTAGTGTGTGTGCAATAGGGGGGTCCCTCAAACTTAACCCAGAAACCATCGGGGATAGGTCCTACGGTCACACACGCGAGGAAAAATGATCTCCTGTGCGATCGGGCGAGGCATCGGAGACAATTATATAGGCCCAACCATTTCCATTCATATGTACATCCTATTGGTAACATGCCCTAGAGGCAATAATATTGTGTTATATATTTCCATTATCCATAATAAAGAATTTATATTTCATGCTATACTATTATCAGTCAATTTGCCGACAGAGATAGCTTGTTTTTCTATGTCTGGTGTTCATTATATGGCCCAGAAGCTCTATTATTTCATTCAGTACTATAGAGAATAATTTTGATATTAGCATAGATTAGATCTCGTCGGTTCTATGTGTGTTTAAATGAATATCATATAGAATCTAATCACACTATTTGTACATTCAGGGAACTCAGGTTGCTTCTTTGCTGCAATACGAGAAGTTCATAAAAGATTTAAACACATAGCAACTGACGTACATCAAGTTGATTGGACTGGGTGAACTTCTCAAGACTCCTGGCATGAGAATGACATGTCTACTGTGCCAGGCCATCACTTATTCATATGATACACAGAAGGATGCCTTTATAATTAATGTGAGACCATGTAGGATCATACTAAAAGATGTGGAGCATATAACAGGCCTACCCTGCTGATACGTCTCCGTCGTATCTACTTTTCCAAACACTTTTGCCCTTGTTTAGGACTCTAACTTGTATGATTTGAATGGAACTAACCCGGACTGATGCTGTTTTCAGCAGAATTGCCATGGTGTTGTTTTATGTGCAGAAAACAAAAGTTCTTGGAATGACCTGAAACACCACGGAATATCTTAGAATAAATAATAAAAAATCCTCGCCAAAGATGAAGACCAGGGGGCCCACACCCTGTCCACGAGGGTGGCGGGCGCGCCCCCCTCCTGGGCGTGCCCCCCTACCTCATGGGCCCCCTGGAGACCCTCCGGCGCCAACTCCAACTCCATATATTGGCTTTCGAGGAGAAAAAAATCAGAGAGAAGAAATCATCGCGTTTTATGATACGGAGCCGCCGCCAAGCCCTAATCTCTCTCGGGAGGGCTGATCTGGAGTCCCTTCGGGGCTCCGGAGAGGGGGATTCGTCGCCGTCGTCATCATCAACCATCCTCCATCACCAATTTCATGATGCTCACCTCCGTGCGTGAGTAATTCCATCGTAGGCTTGCTGGACGGTGATGGGTTGGATGAGATTTATCATGTAATCGAGTTAGTTTTGCTAGGGTTTGATCCCTAGTATCCACTATGTTCTGAGATTGATCTTGTTATGACTTTGCTATGCTTAATGCTTGTCACTAGGGCCCGAGTGCCATGAATTCAGATCTGAACCTATTATGTTTTCATGAATATATGTGTGTTCTTGATCCTATCTTGCAAGTCTATAGTCACCTATTATGTGTTATGATCCGACAACCCCGAAGTGACAATAATCGGGATACTTCTCGGTGATGACCATAGTTTGAGGAGTTCATGTATTCACTATGTGCTAATGCTTTGTTCCGGTTCTCTATTAAAAGGATGCCTTAATATCCCTTAGTTTCCAATAGGACCCCGCTGCCACGGGAGGGTAGGACAAAAGATGTCATGCAAGTTCTTTTCCATAAGCACGTATGACTATTTACGGAATACATGCCTACATTACATTGATGAATTGGAGCTAGTTCTGTGTCACCCTATGTTATGACTGTTACATGACGAACCGCATCCGGCATAATTATCCATCACTGATCCGGTGCCTACGAGCTTTCCATATACTGGTTCTCGCTTATTTACTTTTCTGCTGCTACTGTTACAATCACTACAAAAATACCAAAAACATTACTTGTGATGTCTTTACTTTTGTTACCGTTACCGCCACTATCATATTACTTTGCTACTAAACACTCTTCTGCAGATACTAAGTTTCCAGGTGTGGTTGAATTGACAACTCAGCTGCTAATACTTGAGAATATTCTTTGGCTCCCCTTGTGTCGAATCAATAAATTTGGGTTCAATACTCTACCCTCGAAAACTGTTGCGATCCCCTATACTTGTGGGTTATCAAGACCTTTTTCTGATGCCGTTGCCGGGGAGCATAGCTCTATTCTTTGAGTCACTTGGGATTTATATCTGCTGGACACTATGAAGAACTTGAAAGACGCTAAGACAAAAATTTATCCCTCAACTACGAGGGGAGGTAAGGAACTGCCATCTAGCTCTGCACTTGATTCACCTTCTGTTATGAGTAAGCTAGCGACACCTAAACCTATTTCTGCTATTCGTTCCGATATGTCGCATGTTATTGATGATGCCACTTCTGCTATGCATGATACTTATGATGAAACTACTTCTATGCTTGATACTACTGTGCCCCTTGGTGAATTTCTAGATGAACAAATTTCTAGGTCTAGAGAAAGAGAAATTATTGAAACTGAATACAATGATGAAAGTGATGATGAAAATATGCCTGCTATTCCTAAGGGTTATCTTTTTGATGCGGAATCTTCTGCAACTATTTTTGCTTGCCAGGATAGATATGAACTTAAGAGGCTGCTAGTTAAATGGAGTAAAGAATCTCTTAGAGATAGGATGAGACCTGACCC
>NW_025244148.1:0-2811 GCF_018294505.1 Triticum aestivum
TGGAGCCGGACGGACTCCAGAAATGTATCCGGAATATGGCAAGAAAGAAGCTCAAGCTTGTCAACATAGTCCAGGTCATGCTCTTCCGCCGGATCCTCCCGTGTCAACAACGGGATTTCAACTTGTGGGAGTTCGACCCGGCCCAGTACCAGACTCTTAGCGAGCTCTTCGACACGACGCACAAGGACGTCTGGAGGGTGCTGTTCAAGGGTGCCGAGGTCCCTCCCTCTCTCACCAAGGACCGCGGGCTAAGCGCGAAGCGTGCTGCGAATCTGGTAAGTTTTGTACATCTGGTAGGATTTTTACTTCCCATAGCTTAACCATGTGTGAGGTCTAAGCTCCCATGCCTTTTACAGGACTGGGTGGGGGCATCGGAGAAGATCAACTGTCTAGCCCCTCTGCCCGAAGACACTGCGGACGCTCTCCTAACGGAGATGCTGACTCCGGCTCCTTACAAGGTGCCGGAGAAGACCAAGAAGAAGGCCAAGGGAACCCGAAAGAGTTCTCGATGCCAGGTGGTATCGGACTCCTCGTCTGATGACTCTGCGACGCACTCCTCCCACAAAGACGAGGAGGAAGATGAAGATGCTCCGCCTCTAGCCGGGGGAGACAAGAAAAGGAAGGCCGCCCCAACCGGGGGGGCGAAGGGTCCAAGAAGGGAAGGACTCTCCTTCCTGACTGTTCCACCACCGCCGCCGAAGACGAAGACGAGTGGCTGCTCAGGGCCAACCCCCTGGCGAAGTCGTAAGTATTCGGATACCAGAGTAACTCATAACATACCTTTGTCGCACTACTTCTCCTAACGCCGAATATGATTATGCTGACCGCCCCAAGCCCGTATCGACGTATCTTCGTTGGGAGGCTCCTTGGACTCGTCGGATATGGATAGCGATCCACTTTCGACCGCCACCTCCCCTTGCCCTACGGACAATGCCGAGGTGCTGTCTCAAGAGGCACCGGGTCGAGGGGAGACAGTCTCGGAGGCGCCTCAAGGCGACCTTCTGGACTCCAGGAGCAGAGGGGGTAAGGCTCCCGAGGGCTCCGAGTTCGGCCTTCAGCCGAACACTGCGCCGGAACCTCCAGTGGTTCCGGACTCGGGCAGCCGGCCTCCTTCCAAAAGGGGCAAGACGACCATGCCGGTGACCTCTATCCATCCAGAGGCACCGGACAATCTGCTGGGAGCGCTTTGTAGCGCTACCATCGACAAAGAGCACCGCACTATTATGAGTGCGGTGATCTAGCAGGTTCAGTCCGCCAAGAGTGGACTGACTAAAGCCTGTGCCAACCTTCTAACAGGCTCTGAGGTAAGTATTTGAAATATAGAAAAAATATTACCGCATAGACAGTAGCCCCTGATGCTCTGTTTGGTGTTCAAAAAGAAAAGCCGAATAGAGGATCAACTAATATCTGCAGGGGTCTAATTTAAGTATTTCTATATGCGTATGCAGGCTTTGCTGCTGACCTCTGCCGCACTGACTGCGAGGTCGCCGTACTGAAGTAGGACCTCGAAGGGTCCAAGAAAGAGCTTGGCCTTGCCAAGAGGCATCTCGAGGAGAACAAAGGTAAGTAATACCTAGTCTGTAGATATGTATATATATGAAAGGGATGCGATTGCAAAATGACAGGATCATCTTTAATTTGCCAGGGCCACGACCGAAGTGGCAACCCTGAAGCAAGCGCTCTCCAAGGCCAAAAATAAAGCGGCCCAGGAGCGCACCGAGCGGGAAAAACAAGAGGCACGGGTGGGCGAGGTGCAGCAAGAGCTCCACGCTCTCATGACGAAGCACGAGGCGTTGGAGCTTGACTTGAAGACACGAGAGTCCGAGCTTGCCGCGGCCCTTAAGAGTGCAAAGAGTGCCAAGGCCGAAGCCCAAAAGGCCCTCCAGGAGATTGATGCGATGAAGAATATAGCGGCGGGTAAAGCATTCTATATGCAAAGCAAGCATGTGAAAGTAAATTACTTGTTACTTACCCGAATACGGAGCTCTCCAGGAGCATTCGCAGATTTGCCCCGCAGCGTGTCGGATGCCGCACAGTTTTACCAGGCCGAGGAGGGAAGCTCAACGGAAAAGTTGTTCTGGTCTCAGTATACTGGGACCGAACACCCGATGCCTCTGAGCGACCAGCTGAAGCAACTGGTCGAGCTGCACAAGGCGGCCGAATAGGCCATGAAGGGCTTTAAAGTTCGGATGTGGCCTAGCGACGCCCTTCCCAATAGCTACTTCGGCCTAGTGAGGCGGCTTGTGGATGCCTGCCCACGGCTGGAAGTCATCAAGCGGTCCGTCTGCATCGAAGGTGCACGTCGGGCTTTCGCCCGTGCGAAGGTGCACTGGGCCAAGATGGACGCCGTGAAGCTGGTGAAGGAAGGGCCCCCGCAGGGCAAGGAGCATCGCCACCCTGAAATGTACTATGAGGGTGTCCTGAAGGGTGCCCGTCTTGTAGCGGACGAGTGTGCGAAAGATGTAATATTTGAATAAACTTGCTCGTATAATCATGTATTATGAAAACTTGTTCATATGCGCTATGCAACGCTTGTTTGAATTTAAAATATTGCCTTCTGTTCGGCTATTTATCAAATCTGAGAGATGGCTAGTCGTCGGCTTCTGCCCCCACGCCACGAGTGCTGGGGTGTTCGGGATAAACCTGAGTACTCTTGTTCCCATTTTTGGGTCCTTCGAGGGAGGTGCTCAGCACAATGAACAAGGCAATCAGACTATAATGCGTTATCACTCTCACTTAGCCATAGAATTCTATAATTTTAAATTTCGGCGAAGCCCCTAGTATTCGGAAGGCCGATTTCGGGGCGCTATA
>NW_025244149.1:0-1018 GCF_018294505.1 Triticum aestivum
TTCAAATAAGTTCAAAATAATGAAATCCCTTTGTAACAGATGAGTTTTCGTCCGAAACCCTGATACCTCGAAAGAGATTGTCAGTTTTGTCCACGAAGTGCATCCAGTTTTTGCCGTAACCCTCTCAACTTTTTAGCACATGCTATGTGGGTGAAATGATGATACCATGCCAACTTTCAACCTTTTTAGAGATCATTTGTAGTGGTTTTCAATTTCATGGTCATTTAGTTCAAAAATATGAGTGAATGCATGAAAAACAACAAATGAAGTCAGAAAGGGTTGAAAATTGCTGAATGGTGCATTTTGAACACACAAAGAGTCTGGAGTTCAAATAAGTTCTAAATAATGAAATCCCATTGTAACAGATGAGTTTTCGTCCGAAACCTTGATACTTCGAAAGAGATTGTCCGTTTTGTACACGAAGTGCATCCAGTTTTTGCCGTAACCCTCTCAACATTTTAGCACATGCTATGTGGGTGAAATGATGATACCATGCCAACTTTCAACCTTTTCAGAGATCATTTGTAGTGCTTTTCAATTTCATGGTCGTTTAGCTCAAAAATATGAGTGAATGCCCGAAAAAGACCAAATGAAGTCAGAAAGGGTTCAAAATTGCTGATGTGGCCTTGAATGGTGCATTTTGAACACACAAAGAGTCTGGACTCCAAATAAGTTCTAAATAATGAAATCCCTTTGTAACAGATGAGTTTTCGTCCCAAACCCTCATACTTCGAAAGAGATTGTCCGTTTTGTACACGAAGTGCATCAAGTTTTTGCCGTAACCCTCTCAACTTTTTAGCACATGCTATGTGGGTGAAATGATGATACCATGCCAACTTTCAACCTTTTCAGAGATCATTTGTAGAGCTTTTCAACTTCATGGTCATTTAGCTCAAAAATGTGAGTGAATGCCCGAAAAAGACCAAAAGAAGTCAGAAAGGGTTGAAAATTGCTGATGTGGCTTTGAATGGTGCATTTTGAACACAGAGAGAGTCTGGAGTTCAAATAAGTTCTAAAT
>NW_025244149.1:1028-2811 GCF_018294505.1 Triticum aestivum
CCATGCCAACTTTCATCCTTTTCAGGGATTATTTGTAGTGCTTTTCAATTTCATGGTCATTTAGCTCAAAAAATATGAGTGAATGCTTGAAAGGGTTGAAAATTGCTGATGTGGCTTTGAATGGTGTATTTTGAACACACAAAGAGTCTCGAGTTCAAATAAGTTTAAAATAATGAAATCCCTTTGTAATAGATGAGTTTTCGTCTGAAACCCTTATACTTTGAAAGAGATTGTCCGTTTTGTACACGAAGTGCATGCAGTTTTTGCCGTAACCCTCTCAACTTTTTAGCACATGCTATGAGGGTGAAATAATGATACCATGCCAACTTTCAACCTTTTCAGAGATTATTTGTAGTGGTTTTCTATTTCATGGTCATTTAGTTCAAAAATATGAGTGAATGCGTGAAAAAAAGGCAATGAAGTCAGAAAGGGTTGAAAATTGCTGATGTGGCTTTGAATCGAGCATTTTGAATACACAAAGAGTCTGGAGTTCAAATAAGTTCAAAATAATGAAATCCCTTTGTAACAGATGAGTTTTCGTCCGAAACCCTCATACTTCGAAAGAGATTGTCCGTTTTGTACACGAAGTGAATCAATTTTTTGCCGTAACCCTCTCAACTTTTTAGCACATGGTATGTGGGTGAAATGATGATACCGTGCCAACTTTCAACCTTTTCAGAGCTCATTTGTAGTGCTTTTCAATTTCATGGTCATTTAGCTAAAAAATATAAGTGAATGCCTGAAAAAGAACAAATGAAGTCAGAAAGGGTTGAAAATTGCTGATGTGGCTTTGAATGGTGCATTTTGAACACACAAAGAGTCTGCAGTTCAAATAAGTTCAAAATAATGAAATCCCTTTGTAACAGATGAGTTTTCGTCCGAAACCCTAATACTTCGAAAAAGATTGTCCGTTTTGTAGACGAAGTGCATCCAGTTTTTGCCGTAACCCTCTCAACTTTTCAGCACATGCTATGTGGGTGAAATGATGATACCATGCCAACTTTCAACCTTTTCAGGGATCATTTGTACTGCTTTTCAATTTCATGGTCATTCAGCTCAAAAAATATGAGTGAATGCCTGAAAGGGTTGAAAATTGCTGATGTGGCTTTGAATGGTGTATTTCGAACACACAAAGAGTCTCGAGTTCAAAAAAGTTTAAAATAATGAAATCCCTTTGTAATAGATGAGTTTTCGTCTGAAACCCTCATACTTTGAAAGAGATTGTCCATTTTGTACACGAAGTGCATGCAGTTTTTGCCGTAACCCTCTCAACTTTTTAGCACATGCTATGTGGGTGAAATAATGATACCATGCCAACTTTCAACCTTTTCAGAGATTATTTGTAGTGGTTTTCTATTTCATGGTCATTTAGTTCAAAAATATGAGTGAATGCGTGAAAAAAAGGCAATGAAGTCAGAAAGGGTTGAAAATTGCTGATGTGGCTTTGAATCGAGCATCTTGAATACACAAAGAGTCTGGAGTTCAAATAAGTTCAAAATAATGAAATCCCTTTGTAACAGATGAGTTTTCGTCCGAAACCCTCATACTTCGAAAGAGATTGTCCGTTTTGTACACGAAGTGAATCCAGTTTTTGCCATAACCCTCTCAACTTTTTAGCACATGCTATGTGGGTGAAATGATGATACCATGCCAACTTTCATCCTTTTCATAGCTCATTTGTAGTGCTTTTCAATTTCATGGTCATTTAGCTAAAAAATATGAGTGAATGCCCGAAAAAGAACAAATGAAGTCAGAAAGGGTTGAAAATTGCTGATGTGGCTTT
>NW_025244150.1:0-2811 GCF_018294505.1 Triticum aestivum
AAAAAAAACATTTTGTTGCATCACCGCACCGATAACATTTTGCCGAACATTGTCTTCAATTTCATTAACATTTCTTAATACATGAGTTTTAAAAAAATCATGAATATTTCTTTAGTTCCTCACACATTTATGTTCAAAATTGTGAACATTTTTTCAATATGCTAAATTTAAAAAAATACAAATAGTTTTTGAATCCACAAACATTTTATGGTTTATTGAACATTTATATTTTTTCAATATTGAAATGTAACTTTTTGGCATTATTTTGACTTGTCCAAACACAAGCATTTTGCATCTAAGGTATTCTCTAAAAAAGACACACATCTCGTACCCCACTCCATGCTCCGTGCAACACCTTCACATATTTATGCTTGTTGTAACAGCCCAAGACCAATTATCTAGTTTCTTTACATAATTCATCATATTATTATATTTTTTATTTTATTTTGCATTGCATCATGTCATGATGCTTTAATTTGTAATCTGGTTGTTTAAACCCTCAAGTTGAACTAAAATTTAAATGCGAATTAACAAATTGCATTGATCTTTGATCTACTTTAATCAAGGGAATTGGTGGTTCTCTTTATAACTTATGAACATAGCCTCCCAATATTATTTGGAAATTACCCATCAACACACTTGCAATTTAAATCCCTTTCATTTCGAAATATTTTTAAATACATGCTCTATTTTCCATTCTCTATTACTCCAATTCAAGTTGTGGAGCTTTGATATATGTCAGAGTGGCCACATGCTCTTTTATCTTCCTTTTCCTTTTTTGAAAATTGTGAATTTGTTCAGCAACGCGCAGTGAGCCGGCCCAGTGAGGCCTAACTGGCCGAACCGGCCCAACTGCAACCCACCTCTCCTGGCTAACCCTAGCGCGAGTGGGTGAGCACCTGCTCGATCCCCACTCGATCCCACGCGCGTGCACCCCGCCGCCGCCAACCGCTGGCCCTTCCCTTCCTTCCATCTCTCCCCTCTTGCGCCCCTTCTCCTCTGTACCCTCCTTTCCTTCGGCCACCGGCGCCATGGCCACCACCGCATCATCCTCTGACCTCCACGGGGACCAGCGCCTCACCAGTGAGGGCTGCTGCTTCGATCCCACGCGCACGCACCCGCCACCGCCAGGGCAGCCCTTCCCTTCATTCCATCTCTCCCTCTTGCGCCACTTCTTCGCTGTACCTCCTCCGGCCACCAGCGCCCACGGCGATCACCGCCTGCTGGGGGCGACCAGCGCTGCTGGGCTCCTATTCCTCTCCGCCATATCAACATCCGCAGCGCCATGGGCTCCTATTCCTCTCCGCCATATCAACAACCGCGGCTCCGGCCACCGGCTCCCATGGCCATCACCGCCTGCTGGCGGCGACCCAGCGCTGCTGTGCTCCTATTCCTCTCCGCCATATCAATATCCGCGGCGCCCGTGTGCTCCCGTTCCTTGTTACTCTCCGCCATATCAACAACCACGGCGCCCGTGTCACGCAGTCACAGGCTCGTTCGCCTCCCCTGCGGTCAACGCCAGATTCAGGTCCAATCAGGTCGGATTTTGTTGTTCCTGTGGAGGCCCAGCCGGGCGACCAGAAGGCACAATCAGATCGTTTTTCTCACTTCTTTTTGGACTCGGGTTTATTTTCATAAAAGTAGAGGGTTTTTGTGCAAAAAGGACGCGAAAGTGAGTCAATCCCTGCTTTATTATTAGGGAAAGATTTCCGGATTATTACTTAACTTTAGGGAACTTAAAATAACATTTGAATCAGTGAAACCCTAGGTTTAATCTGAATAAAACCAATGCAATGTCATTTAATGGAATGAAATAAACCTAGTAAATGTTTTGGAACTAATAATTAATTTTAGGGAAAGATGAGCTCAAATTAAACCAAATGTAGTTTGAGAACTATTTGCACATAACAAATCATTTGGTTCACATTTGACTTTAGTTAAACAAAAACCAAATGAATCAACTAAGGTAATTATATTGGATTTATAAATGACTTTAGTGTAAACTAAAATCAAATTAGTACCTTAGTAACCACATTGGACGGCTTGAAGGTGTGGCTGTGACGGTGGATCTTGAGCAGGTGCCATGGGACGACGTGTGTGTGGCCATGGCAACGGTCACGCAGCGATGTGACCTTCTCTACCTTTGGCTGCCTTCATCGTCAGTCCAAAGGGATCTGGTTGATGGGTGTTGCCTCGCAGTGGCTTCTCGGTGGCGGATCAACTGGAGGAGATGGTGGCCTAGCTGCTAAAGTGGGTGAAGATGCCACCATCGTCGGCGGCGCCCATGGGTGTCATTTCCCTCGTTGGAGGCGATGGTGGGGCGTCGCTCGCTCCATTGTTTCCAGGGGAAACCTTAGATCTGCAGGAGGCTACCATTAACGGCGACGCCCGTGGATGTCGTAGCCCTCGTTGGAGGTGTTGAGGGGCCTCCTGGATCGGTGATAGCGATGTCTTTGTCATCACCCCCTGCGAGGGCATCATCTATGGACACATTCATCGGCTAGACAGACATGTGGACGGCTTGGTGGTTGGGCGTCGGTAGGTGGTGGAGCGGTGCTTCATTCTACACATCGATGGCGGCGGATCTCGGTGGCGTGGTGCAGTGGAGACTCGGTGTCCGATGGGTGGCGATGGACTTGCGTAGGAGGACGACGTTGTCTAACATCATGGTGGCATCGATGGCAGAGAGGCCAGACAAGGTCGATGCGTGTAGCGACCCGACCTCAAACGATCAAAGCCTCTATGTATCTGGGCCATCTCTGGATCAGTATGGTGGCACACACAGTACACCAATGTATATATCAAAGTGCA
>NW_025244151.1:0-2811 GCF_018294505.1 Triticum aestivum
TTCATAAGTACCTATTTAAGCATAAATACATGGTTTGGTGGTGATACGTTGAGGTTTGGATGGTGGCCCAGGGCCCCAACTCCAAAGCGCGTAGACTCGCATGCACGCCGCGTGGTCACCGCATGACCGTGGCATTGCCATGCGTTCTGGGAAGCCTAGGCATGTCTAGTAGGTTTGGCACTCCCCAGGTAGGTGCTAGGAAGTAAATAACAACTTAAGATTCTCACGAGGAGACCGAACAATGCTCAAACATGAATTAGCACCCCAAGTGTTTGATTAGTGGTACGGGAAATGCAGATGGCTAATGGGTGTGAGTTTTGGCTGGGGATGATCAATTACTAAGAAGATCGTCTTCACAAATTTTCAGCTCAACAGGAGGAGCCTAGGTGGTACTTGCTTTGCAAAGTACCACACTGGACATAAATACGAATGTTGAAGCCCGGCTCAAAATAATGAATGGATTGAGCTGGCATTTGGTGTATGATGGTTATTTGGGTAGAGGAAAGCACTGTAGAAAATGGATACCATTTGGACATGCCAAAGTGGTACTTCCTTCACAAAGTGTTTTTTTGAACAGAATAGGAAAATGAATATTTCTGAATTATTTTTGAACTACGCAAGGAAGGTTTTTTACATATTTGATGAAGATATGACCCAAAGAATTTATGAGATTTTTTTGGGAATTTTGGAAATGACAGAAATATAGGTTGCTTCACAACCTAGGGCAAAAACTTCCACATGGACATGACACATAGGCAAAACTGATGAGGTGGCGCCTAGTCATAGCAACCCACCACAATTTACAAGGTTATGACAATATATATTGGTCATCATCAGCTAGAAATAAGGCAGTGGACCTGTGCTATCTGCTTTATGACCATTTTGTGTAAGGAAATTATGACCTTTCTGACCAAAATGGTCGTTATAGTTTAGGGTTTGGAGCCCTCCGAACAACTTTTGACCAATTGGTCTGAAATGGTCATAGATCTATGACCAATTCTTCTAGGATCACTGACAGAAGGTCACTAGTTTACATATTTCTTGTAGTGATCGTCAGCCTGCACCTCCTCATCCACACTCTGCTCCACTTCTTCCCCACTCCATTCCGGATCATCCTCGCTGCTGCTTTTGCTGCAGCCAGAGTCGCTGCTGCTTTGGCTGTAGCCAGAGTCGCTTTTGCTGCTCCCATTGCCTAACCAAATGCAACAATGACCGTTAACAATCGATGTGAGACAAAGAAAAATGTAGAGGAAGAAGAGGCAGAACGTACTGGCATCATCATCGTCCTGGTAGCGCATGTGACACATAGTCGTGTTGAACACCTTCACGGTGAGCATGGCGTCGCCGTCGTACCTGAAGATAAGGAAGTACCGTGCCGCAGGTCGTAGGCACGGAAGAACTGCTCCCCGCCACGACACAGGTACATGTGGCCGTACCTAATCACCAACTCCACGTCCCAAAGCATGCGAAGCCCGCTGTCGGCCTGTCGCAGCTTCACATTCTTTGGCCGATGGCCGTCCAGCATCGTCATAAGAGTGTCAGGCAGCCTCTGCAGTTTGGGACAAGGAGTGATGTAGCAAACAACAGAGTTATCATAATGAGATGGGTGAAGGGGAGATCTCTCCTTTTATATACCTTCCTCTTGGAGGAAGTCTCAAGTATGATAGTGAAGAACTCGGAAGCATCCAACTCGTACTCCAGTGTGGCAGAGCAGAGCCTGCAGTGACGGCCTCTCCCCATCTCTAATAAGCAGCAGAAGAGACCAATTAGTATCTAGAAGAATATCTATAAACATAGAGCCAAGTTTCTAGACATGAAAGAAAACTGAGGAAAAAAAAGCAATGCACTTGTGCTCAACAACATCAACAACACTTAATTAATTTGGTAGGTTAGTTGGCAATGGCAATTGGCACCCTTCAAAACTAGGGATTTCTTTAGACGTGAAAGAAAACTGAAAATGTTGAAAAAAGAGCATAGTAATCTAAAAATAGGGGGAAAATATACACTTCTTCTTCCTCCTCTTTAATTATATTCTTCTTCTTCTTCTTGATTGTTAATTCCTAAGGTGGAAGCAACTCTGGTTAGCAATATATAGTTGAAGTTACCAAGAGCTTGTTATCACTTTCCGCGGCAAATTTGTTATTATGAATTCACATCACATAAATCCAATATTGTCCCGGTTGATATTGGTTCAAGTTTTGCCTTAACTACACAAATATGTACTGGATTTCCAGGCATATAAGGTATAATATCCTTATGAGCTATTCTACTGGATAATAACATTATTAGCCATTAGACCTTCGACAAAATTAGGGTGCATCTTTGGTTCACAAGATTCTCAAAATGTTGGGATATAAAAAAACAGAATTCGAATGGTGTGTTATCTTGAATCTTGTAGAAATAGGAAACCGTAGAAAATTGGTTCAGTGCTCCTATGAATTAACGAAATTCATAGGAATTTGAACGATTTGTATCCTTTGGAAAAAAATCTACTCAAGATGTTTGATTCGTAGGATTAGAATCCTTATGAAAAATGCTATAGTTTTTGAATTATTGGTTTGAGAATTTGCTGAGAAGGTGCGTTTCAGGATGGTGGGGTAAGTTTTGAGGATAGAAATGATATATTTTTTGAATTATTGGTTTGAAAATTTGCTAGACAGGTCTTAATCTCTCAAACCAAAAAAAAATTCAAATGTTGCCTATGGGATCTTATGTTCTTTGCCCTTGAGAATTTGCTACTTTCTTTTTGCACGAAAACATCCGATCTATTCATATTCAATCATAACAGTATAAGGCTCTCTACTCTAAACC
>NW_025244152.1:0-2811 GCF_018294505.1 Triticum aestivum
GATGCTAATTAAGTAAGTTTTTTTAAGCGAAAAATATACGGTAACGGATCAAAAGTTTAAGTAAAGGTGCTAAACGTGAATACTTTATGTGGATAAGCTGTTCGACTTCCATACGGCGGTCGAGACTACTGTCGAAGAATGGAATGATGGAAAGGTTTTTATAATTTGTTGAATGTCCTATTTAAATGAGTTCTGAGTTTCAATGGAGGAGAAAATGTATAGTAATAAATTAAAAGGTTATGAAAAAGTACTAAAAATTATGTGACTCCTACATTTATAAGTTATAATTGGATTTTCAAATGGCGGCATACGCAATTTCGAAACAAGAAACGAATCAAGGCTTCTATCACTTGTCGGCAATGCTATTTAAACAAGTATTCAGTTTCGCCAAAATAGAAAATCTGCCATGATGGATCAAAACGAATAAAAATTGTACCAAATTGTCTAATTTCTAGAGGTAAGTTGCTATCTGAGGTGCATATAGATGCACGGACTACCCTCGAAGCATGAAATAGTGGAAATGATTTCGGAATATGTCACTGACACTTCATTAATAAGTTTTCATTTTTCAATGAAATGAAAATCTATAGTGATGGATCAAAAGGGAATAAAATTGGTGATGAAATAATATGATTACTAGTTATAAATTGTTATACGAGATCAATATGATAGAACATACAACTTTCAAAGGTTGAAAGGAAGAAATGCTGATGGAATTTCTAAATGATGCTATTTAAGTAAGTTTCTTTTAAGCGAAAAAATATTCGGTAACGGATAAAAAGTTTAAGTAAAGGTGCTAAACATTAATAATTTATGTGGATAAGCTGTTCGACTTCCATACGGCGGTCGAGACTACTCTCGAAGAATGGAATGATGGAAAGGTTTTTATAATTTGTTGAATGTCCTATTTAAATGAGTTCTGAGTTTCAATGGAGGAGAAAATGTATAGTAATAAATTAAAAGGTTATGAAAAACTACTAAAAATTATGTGACTTCTACATTTATAAGTTATTGTTGGATTTTCAAATGGCGGCATACGCAATTTCAAAACAAGAAACGAATCAAGGCTTCTATGACTTGTCGGTAATGCTATTTAAACAAGTATTCAGTTTCGCCAAAATAGAAAATCTAACATGATGGATCAAAACGGTTAAAAATTGTACCAAATTGTCTAATTTCTATAGGTAAGTTGCTATCTGAGGTGCATATAGATACACGGACTACCCTCGAATCATGAAATGGTGGAAATGATTTCGGAATATGTCAATGAC
Source organism: Triticum aestivum (assembly GCF_018294505.1). Classification (NCBI taxonomy): domain Eukaryota; kingdom Viridiplantae; phylum Streptophyta; class Magnoliopsida; order Poales; family Poaceae; genus Triticum; species Triticum aestivum. The sequence goes on from NW_025244152.1 coordinate 1,272, forward strand.
GCTTCATTAATAAGTTTTCAGTTTTCAATGAAATGAAAATCTACAGTGATGGATCAAAAGGGAATAAAATTGGTGATGAAATAATATGATTACTAGTTATAAATTGTTATACGAGATCAATATGGTCGAATATACAACTTCCAAAGGTTGAAAGGAAGAAATGCTGATGGAATTTCTAAATGATGCTATTTAAGTAAGTTTCTTTTAAGCGAAACAAATATACGGTAACGGATCAAAAGTTTAAGTAAAGGTGCTAAACATGAATAATTTATGTGGACAAGCTGTTCGACTTCCATACGGCGGTCGTGACTACTCTCGAAGAATGGAATGATGGAAAGGTTCTTATAATTTGTTGAATGTCCTATTTAATTGAGTTCTGAGTTTCAATGGAGGAGAAAATGTATAGTAATAAATTAAAAGGTTATGAAAAAGTACTAAAAATTATGTGACTCCTACATTTATAAGTTATTATTGGATTTTCAAATGGCGGCATACGCAATTTCGAAACAAGAAACGAATCAAGGCTTCTACCACTTGTCGGCAATGCTATTTAAACAAGTATTCAGTTTCGCCAAAATAGAAAATCTGCCATGATGGATCAAAACGAATAAAAATTGTACCAAATTGTCTAATTTCTAGAGGTAAGTTGCTATCTGAGGTGCATATAGATGCACGCACTACCCTCGAAGCATGAAATGGTGGAAATGATTTCGGAATATGTCACTGACACTTCATTAATAAGTTTTCGTTTTTCAATGAAATAAAAATCTATAGTGATGGATCAAAAGGGAATAAAATTGGTGATGAAATAATATGATTACTAGTTATAAATTGTTATACGAGATCAATATGATAGAACATACAACTTCCAAAGGTTGAAAGGAAGAAATGCTGATGGAATTTCTAAATGATGCTATTTAAGTAAGTTTCTTTTAAGCGAAAAAATATACGGTAACGGATAAAAAGTTTAAGTAAAGGTGCTAAACATGAATAATTTATGTGGATAAGCTGTTCGACTTCCATACGGCGGTCGAGACTACTCCCGAAGAATGGAATGATGGAAAGGTTTTATAATTTGTTGAATGTCCTATTTAAATGAGTTCTGAGTTTCAATGGAGGAGAAAATGTATAGTAATAAATTAAAAGGTTATGAAAAACTACTAAAAATTATGTGACTTCTACATTTATAAGTTATTGTTGGATTTTCAAATGGCGGCATACGCAATTTCGAAACAAGAAACGAATCAAGGCTTCTATCACTTGTCGGTAATGCTATTTAAACAAGTATTCAGTTTCGCCAAAATAGAAAATCTAACATGATGGATCAAAACGGTTAAAAATTGTACCAAATTGTCTAATTTCTATAGGTAAGTTGCTATCTGAGGTGCATATAGATACACGGACTACCCTCGAATCATGAAATGGTGGAAATGATTTCGGAATATGTCAATGACGCTTCATTAATAAGTTTTCAGTTTTCAATGAAATGAAAATCTACAGTGATGGATCAAAAGGGAATAAAATTGGTGATGAAATAATA
>NW_025244153.1:0-2810 GCF_018294505.1 Triticum aestivum
ACCGATCAGTTGGCCGAATGGGCCGAACTGAATCGGTTGTCCGGCTTTGCCATGAAGCATGTCCTGACCCACTTGTGGCCGGGCAGACCCCAGCCGAAGAGCTATTTTGGTTTAGTGCAGCAGTTCCTTGGTGCGGTACCGCCTATCGAGGAAATGAAGCGATCGGCGTGTATTGAGGGAGCGCGGATGGCTCTGGCCCGTGTCAAGACATACTGGGCAGAGATGAAGGCCACCGATGTTGCATCCCAAGACTCGGACGGAAGCCGAGTACCTGCCGAGCACTACTTTGAAGAAGTCCTACCGGGCGCTCGTTTAATAGAGACGCGGTGCTCGAAGGATATTATGTTTTAGATGACATGCATGATTTGTGAAAACAATGTTTCAATATAATATAAGAGCTTTTTATACTTGTGTGTTCAAGTAGTAAACTACTCCCTGTGCGGCCGTTTATGTATATGTGTATATAACCTGAAAGATGGCAGTCCTTGGCTTCAGCCCCCACGCACATAGTGCGGGGGTGTTTGCAAAGAAAGCGCTTTTTCACACTTAATCCAACGTCTTGGTCCTGTTAAGGAGGTGATAGCGTAGCAAACCAGGCAACCGGACTATAATGCTTTATCACTTTCACTTAGCCATAGGAGTTCGAGGGTGGGGCTACGATATAGCCCCTGGGGGCACCGCACTCTCCCGAACTCGGGGTGCGTACGTGCCTGACCGAAAACCGGTCCTTCGTTAATGCGGAGGAATCCTAAACATTCCTGTAAGTCATCGAGTGGTTGACCAGTCTCTCGCTATATCATGACAGTCAGTTTTCGGCTTTCTCCACTGAGGTGCTCGCCCGGCCGAACCGGGGCACAATCGCAGTGGTTCTCCTGGTGCCGCGTTAGCCGTGAAAATGGAATGTAAGGTAGCAAAACACAGGAGCCGGGCAACCCAACATTTGACCAAAGACATGATTCAGAGCTGATGCATATAAGTCCTAACTCGAGACGCCGGATACTCCCTAAGGTATTCGGTCTTTATGAAAATGGGCAGAATAATGCCCTAAGCCTCTGATGTCCAGGTACGTGCAAAAATTCTGGTGCGGTCAATGCCAAAATGCCAGCTTCCTCCTCGGTTATAGTAAGGAACCGGGGGATGTATATCAACAAGAGACAGTGAAAAAAGGTTTACGTAGGGTCTTAATCTGAAAAGAATCCTTGCAATGGGTCCCTACTGCACGTCTGCGCCTGTGTTTCCGTTGTGCCGTATCCTGGACGGGTGTTGCACGTTGTTCATCTGTAAAGAGAGGAACTTAGTTTAAAAGAAAAAAGATCATGCGGAAAGATGTACTAAATAGTAAATAAACAGAGTATGGTTCGAAGAAAAAGTTGAGCTTTATTGTCTCTTGTTATACGCGCATGTAGCCCCTTGTATGGGGGTGTGCCGCTAGTAGGCGCCGGACTCGTCTAGTCGTGTCCGGAGTTTGAATGACTAATTCAGGTTCTTCGCCTAGTAGAGCCGGATAGCTGTGGGGCTGTCAAGGCAGTCTCCCATTTTTCCGTGCTCGAGTAACACTTAATACTTCCTTTTAACGAGATGATGCCGCGTGGATCGGGCATTTTAAGTGTTAGAGATGCATAATGCGGGCGAAAGCTTCGCATCCCAATAGTGCTTGATGGCTACTTTTAAATGGGGCGATATGGAAGAGTAACCTTTCACGACGGAAGTTGCCGGATGAACCGAACACAACTTCTAACAGTATGGAGCCCATACAATGGGCATATGGGCCTGGCATTATTCCTTTAAAGGAGGTGTTGCTACGGCGAATTTTGGTTGGGTTTATCCCCATCCTGCGGATTGTGTCCTGATATATCAGGTTTATGTCACTGCCGCCATCCATGAGGACTCGTGTAAATTGGAATCCGTTGATTATAGGACCCAATATCAGGGCAGTCCATCCTGCGTTCCGGATATTTTCGGAATAATCCTGATGGTCGAAGGTGATTGGTTTTGACAACCAGTGTGCGGCGCGCCTTTTAGTGGGCGCCGCTCTGTTTTTCCCTTTAATCACATGAAGTGAGTTTACGATTTTAACCTCTTGTGGGAAAGTCTTTTGTTTTCCGGGGCTCTGCTTGTGGTGCTCGTCGTCATCTTCACTTGGTGTATCGAGCCCCTTGTGTTCGGCATTCAGTCTGCCGGACTGTTTGAAGACCCAACAATTTCGGTGGGTATGGTTAGCAGGCCTCCTAGGAGTACTGTGTATTTGACATATCTTGTCCAGGATTTTGTTGAAGTTGGATAGCTCATCGCTATTGTCCTTAAGGGGCAGTTTTTTGTTGTTCTGCCGTGAGCTTTTGAATCCGACGTTGACTGTCGTGCTCTTTGGACTGTTCCTTTTAATCCGGCGCTGGTCCTTGTTGCGCCGTGGTTTCCCATTTCCATCCCTGATTTTGGATGTACTTGGGTCGCTGGTGCTGCATCTTGCTAGCCAGCTATCCTCTCCCGCGCAAAAGCGGGTCATGAGGCTTGCTAGTGCGGCCATTGTTCTTGGCTTTTCTTGGCCGAGGTGTCTGGCGAGCCATTCATCTCGGACGGTGTGTTTGAAAGCTGCTAAGGCTTCGGCGTCCGGACAGTCGACTATTTGGTTCTTTTTAGTGAGGAACCTGTTCCAGAATTTCTGGGCTGACTCTCCGGGTTGTTGAGTTATGTGACTTAGATCGTCTGCATCCGGAGGGCGGACATAAGTCCCCTGAAAATTTGCCCGAAATGCATCCTCGAGCTCTTCCCAGCTTTCCAATGGTATTTTTGGGGAGGCTCTTAAGCCAATG
>NW_025244154.1:0-2810 GCF_018294505.1 Triticum aestivum
TCTTCCACGGAGATGATAATAGCAAGCTTGGATCATGGATAATCACCACAAATAGCAACAATCCTCCAGAAAGGCATTTAGGTGAAATATAACCCAAAATAACTCCAAGGAAGAAATGATGGGTTTAAATATATCATTTCTGACAACTTGTGAATCATGAAACATGAAGTAAATTGTCACGGATGACATAACAACACCTCAAAGATAAGGTAGAAAGAATTGCACTTCGGAATGCAGGACGAACAATACTTGAGATGCTCCAACAGAATCTTGATGTACACTTCGAGAATGGAACAAATCTTTGATGAACCACCATGAGAAACTTCATCAAGAACTACGGTAAGAAAATAAATGGTAGAAAGGAAGTGAAGGTTGAAAAAATAGCAAGATGAAACCTTGAGATGGTTTAGATGGAGCTTCATGATTAGATAACCGATGCAACTTGGAATTCTGGAAAAAGAGAAGATGAACCACTTGAAACCGAGAATTTATTCCTCATGAAAAACCTCCAAAGGAAGGAATCAATCGCTTGGATGAAACAAGAATAAGTATTATGTTATGAATATCCTTCATGAATTTTAATTGATGACAAGCAACGGATTTTGGCATACCACTTATTCTCGTTGAAAGGATTAAGAGAGATATAACACAATCTGAATGGACCACCTGTAGGATTGGAAAGAACAACTGAAATGATACAGTAACAAAGGAAAAGTAATCTTGAACGAACCATCATAAGAATTGAAAATAATGGAGGAAAAGAGAATGAATCGCCAGGAAGAATTACAAACAAACGAAGATACTTGAGGGAATCTAAATACAAGATAACGAAGAGATCACGAACTGACTAGAGAGTACTTGAATAATGCACCGGAAGAATTGGGGAATAATAGCTGAAAGTTGAGAGCGAATAAATCTTCTGAAATGATGGCTTTCGGATGATCGAGAAAGGAAAGAAACTCCTGAAATGCTTCAGATGGATATGAAAAGAATTCTCATGATTTGAAAGAATTAAGAGGATGGCATGAAGCTAGAAGCCTGAATCTTCAAGAGAACGGACAAGATTTAAGAGAAATTCTTCTCCGGTCATCAAAGCCGAGAATGACGATGAGAAGCACCACTAAGAATTATTGAGACACTCCGGAATAATGAATAAATAAAGGTAGAGCCAAATATGAAAATAATTTGGAAGCGATTATGGCGGAGGCATCTGATTGATGAAAATTCATTCTTATGTCAAACTTGGAAAGAGATAGAGAATCACTGTGGAAAAAATTAGAAGAGTGAGGTAAGATCCTGGGAAAAGACCTATGGGTTAGGGCACTCAAAAGAAACACCGTTGGAACAAATGCTTAAAAAGAGATAATGCACCAGTTGATTTAAATGGGTTGAATGAGATATCAACAATATCTTGAACAGATTAAGAATGGAAACACGAATCTTCTGAGATATCTTCTGCACTCCGGATATAAATAGGGAGAGGTGAATAAATAAGAGAGCCTTGGATAAGAAATTCCAACACGGAGAAACATGTGAATTGAAGAAGGTGAAATGGTGAACACCGAAAGCATGAATTTAGTTCACCGGAGAAGAGAATGAGAACTAAGAATGATGAACTTGTAGCTCTTGAGCATCTTCATGAGAATCACCGGGTAAGAACATGGAGGAAAAAAATGAAGAGACTCAAAGGTATGGAATCAACACTTGACTTTTAAGCAACTCGAATACCACAACTCAAAACAAACAAGGATTTGGCTTGCATAATAAGCCAGAGACAAATACATAACCCCTCATGCATTTGTTGAAAGGATAACCCTAGGTAACTACTTGAATTGCCACCTATGAACTCCTGAAATTCTCGGTTATGCAATCAGGTATAACAAGTACAAGGAGCAAAATATCATCACACAACTCCTAGCAGAATTCTACGCTCCAAATGTACTGCCTCCATCAACACATAACCAAGAACCTTGGAAATGGGGTACCTCAGACCTTCGAAAAACAACAGCTATACTAGCTGCCGCAATACATCTGATTGATCTCCCCAGTACTGGGTGGCACCAAACTACTCTCACCACAAAGACTATAGAAGCGTTTTCGATGTCGGCGTCCTCTGGTATTTCAGAGTTGAAACGATAAGCACTGCGACGAAAACACCTTGGAGCTCAACTCCCCGGGACACTGCCACAACCCCTAAATAACAAGAGGCACCAAGAATAGAGTTCCCGTGACAATGATATCAGACCAATTCCACAATACCCGCATGATCCTAAAAAATGAGTGAAAAAGGAGAGTAATGGAAACAAAAACACCTACGTCATGATTCCTCACCTAAGCGACGAAGGGGATGAGGAGTATAAAAAGAATTCCTACTCTTCGATATAACTAGACTCAAAATAGTTTTTTCTAGACTCAACAGCGACAACGACTTGATCAATCAAGGTGGCTCCTGCGGTCAGTAGGGCTTTGATACCAACTTGTAGCGCCCAAGATGCGATTCTATCCCAATCACGTGATGAACTCATGATTGGGGCACAACCGCATTTTGAGCACATAGCAAGGTGGATATCAATACAACATACCATGTATTTAATAGATGAGAATACAAGATAAAGGCTTACACTCGCCACAGGCTACAACATGAATACATGAATACATCAATACATAGCAATCATCATATAGAAGAGCAGGATCCTACTACGGATGAAATCAAATGAAGAAGAAGAACGACATCCACCCTGCTAATCCTAGGCTCCCAACCCGGAACCTATCCCTTGATCGAAGAAGAAGCAGAAGAACTCCAAAACAAG
>NW_025244155.1:0-2809 GCF_018294505.1 Triticum aestivum
TCCAAGAATCGGTGTTAGATATCCCTGAGCTAGTTGGTTAAGCTAGACAACAACTTGGAGAGTTGGAAGATAAAAGCTTGCCTGACTTAGTTCGTTCCAAAGGGATATTCTTGTGTGGTGTGTGTTGAAGAAAGATGATATCTTCATCGATTGGTCCTTGTGATCAATTGTTGGATCTATTATCTTACCCAAACCTTTGATTGAGTATGGGCTATCGTCAAATCAAATCTGAACCAGCGATATTCGTAATGTTGTCTTACTCGTGGTTTTTCCTCAAGCATACACCATTATATTCTTGGTCTGACCAATGCTATCACCGTGTTCACATGATGGTGGAAGTCCAGTGATATGGAAATTCCGATGAATTGCTGTTGAGCCCATCAGTAGCATTTTGTCTCCCCCCATGAGTCATGTTGAACATCAACCTAGTGTTGAAAATTTTGTAAGCAAAGCCTTCGTGCTCCGTTCATGAAGTCTATGCTTGGATGGAAGAAGTGACTTCCTCTAATTCATGTGCATTTGGTGTAAGTTGCCGCCATGAATTCGAGGAAGATTGTTTTGTTTCCTTTGGAATCATCGCAAGTCAGTCATGCATGTGCGAAGTATTCTATGGTCTGCTATACTGATCATCTTCATTCCATATGCATCCCTAGCACACCAAGCCACTAACTGATTTGTTCTAGGAGAAGGAGTTCTTTTAAGAGCTAACCCGGGCTTAATCAAGAACTTTGATATCCTCGATGATGGTTCCCAACCAGAACTCGGTAGTGCTTTATTATAAGACTACCATGTGGTCATGCTTGTCTGGGACAACATGTTCACATGTTTGTAGCAGAACCAGCTCATGTTTTGGAGCTTGCTATCATAGTTCATTTCCCGGGAATCTCGCAACGTCATCTCGTCGATTTGTGTTGCAAACTTTCGTTTTTCTTCCTAGACTCGATGAGTCCAGAATATCCTGACACCAACCAGATCTGAATCTCAGGCAGATATGATGGTTTGGAACATTTCCCAAGAACTATAATATTGGTCCCTCGATAACCGGTAAAGTGGATGTCGTGGCCAACACACCCAGCCGGAAGACCTATTATTGTAGTATCTTGTTTGAGGAAGTTGGCCACCTCCCCATAAGGATTTCATAGGATTTACCTCCGTAACTGTTCCTTATGGATTCTATTGCTCCCGAAGTCCGACCTTTACTTGATGTTCTAGATATCAAACCATATCTATGAATGGGTTACACTAGCACATCAAGGAGAACATTAGAAGCGGAGTGCTAAATGTCTCTCGGTCGATCATCCAGATTTTTATTTCCTTGGCCTCGCTAAGATGAAATCTGAGAAAGTGTTATCCTCCTTTGCATCTGCATCGTCCATCGCTATTCATCATGGTAGTATGTCGTGTTGTCAGCACCCTTGACGCGGTTGTTGATAAAACCTTGATGATTGTGGAAATGATCAAGTTCTTGAGAGCACGCACAAGCGCTACGTGTTATCATCGGCTCTAACTGGGATTCCTCTCAGTTCCCTCGGCAATGCTATGACCTTTTCAAACAGTGAATTCACTCTCTATTGTTGGGTTCTTCCTCAGTTACCAGAATCATTCCCAGCATTTGCATTTTTGTTCCCAGTTTGCACCGCCAATGTGCCAATCTACCATGGGTCTCTTCCATTTCCAGCGATAAGCAAATTCATCCATTACGTTGTCTTCAACAAGGTAATCCACATCATCCAAGTCGGAGTATGCCATTCTACCGACCCCCTCCAAATGATCGCTCGAGAATTGCCGTAGGTTGGTATAAAAGATTTTCGATGATCTCTGAATCAAAGGTAATTCTTTTTGCCACTGAAGGTAATAATCTACGAATCACCCTCCTCCAGGATGTTTCGTCGTGGTATCATGGCAGCTCAACTCCTCGCTACGTTGACAACCGGTCACCACCTTCTTAGGTGTGGAATTGTTATCTACCTAGTGAATCTTCGTCATCCGTTTCTTCCACCCCTCTTGATGTGTATCTCGTGTCTCAATCCGAGAGATGGTTATATGTCTCATTCCGTGAGTTAATTCTGAGTTGTTCGATCTTCGAGGAGATCGACCCTTCTAGAGTCTCTTTATCTCCAGGTCTTGTTGGCAGGATTTCTCAGAGCAAGACATCAAGACAATGATGGTGAATGAATCAACGTTCAACTGAAGTGCACCCTGGATCGTGAAGATTATACTAGTTGCGTTTACCCTTCACCTTACCCTACGCTTGAATCTCGGGACGAGATTTTTGTTTAGTGGGGGTGAGTTGTCACATCCCTAGTTCTGGCCTGACCTATGCTAGCTAGTCATGTGTGCATCATGTTTAAATTCCATTTAAATTTGAAATGGGGATTTGTGAAACCCTCAGAATCATTTTTGGAAATGACCCAAATAAAAAATTGCTCCAAAAAGGTCCAAGAAAATGCTCATGTTGCTCTCTGAAAATATTGGACAGAGATAAAAATCAAACCAATATTTTTAGGAGCCCATAAGTATTTATTTTGGGCATTTGGAATTAATGCATAAATACTTGCATTGGAAATATATTAGTTATATATATTAATATATGTCCAAAAATTATGCCACTTGTTGGGGAGCTCTGGAATAATGTCATTAGTTCCTACAAAAATTGGCATAAGGTAACAAATTGATTTAGTATTAAAACTAAATCAAAACAAACTACAGAAAATAGAAAACAATAAAAATAAGAGAGAGAGAGAGAGAGAGAGAGAAGTAAGTTACCTGGCGCCTACCAAGCCCACCTGGGCCTCACCTGGCCGGCCCA
>NW_025244156.1:0-2809 GCF_018294505.1 Triticum aestivum
GCGCATGGGTCTAATCGCACGCCTCCCGTACTCAAATAGCTACCCCGCACGGCACCTCCTAGCCAATAAAAAAAGGGGACGCGTAGCCGCACGTAATTGGTAAGTCGAACGCCCACGGTTTCAATAATACTTGTGTTTCCGATTTGTAACGTGACAGCACTTGTTCCAAAATGACTTTGTTGATTGTTAATGTGTGGGCCTTCGCAAATCGGCCAAAAATATTACCACAGCATGTTGGTGCCATGTCATGACACCATGCCAAGTTTCATGATTTTCAAGCGTGTTTTGGAATTACAGGAATTAAAAACCAAGTTTCTCAATCTTTCCGGCCGAGCCATGACGCCCAGATGTTTGAATTTCACTCCCATCTCTTGCATGCAACCTACAAATTCACCCAAGAACACACATGTGATTTTTCAAACAACTTTGGTGCACTGGAGCATGTGCTTGTAGTTAAAATTTGAATTATGCAAATTAAATGCCTAGAAACTCAATTAATGTATAAAAAAGAGCGAAACGAGCCCGGAATAATTCCCAAATTTAGCACGGTACTTCTATTTGGTCTAACCTTGCTATGTAAAAAAAATAAGGCGGGAGAAGGCAGTGTACGTATGTCGTTTCGCACACGGAGGTGACACGTTCCCTCTCGGAACCACGAGCCTTCTTGAGGGAAGCTCCGGTTCGAAAAAAGCTTATACCAAAGATTGTCCCCGGCCAAAAATATTACCGTAGCATGTTGGTGCCATGTCATGACACCATGCCAAGTTTCATGATTTTCAGGCGTGTTTTGGAATTACATGAATTAAAAACCAAGTTTCTCAATCTTTTCGGCCGAGCCACGACGCCCAGATGTTTGAACTGCACTCCCATCTCTTGCATGGGACCTAGAGATTCACCCAAGGACACACATGTGATTTTTCAAACAACTTTGGTGCACTGGAGCATGTGCTTGTGGTTCACATTTGAATTATGCACATTAAATGCCTAGAAACTCAATTAATGTATAAAAAAGGCGAAACGAGCCTGGAATAATTCCCAAATTTAGCACGGTACTTCTATTTGGTCTAATCTTGCTGTGTAAAAATAATAAGGCGGAAGAAGGCAGTGTACGTATGTCGTTTCGCACACGGAGGTGACATGTTCCTTCTAGGAACCACGAGCCTTCTTGAGGGAAGCTCCTGTTCGCAAGAAGCTTACACCAAAGCTTGTCCCAATTCGGCCAAAAATATTACCACAGCATGTTGGTGCCATGTCATGACACCATGCCAAGTTTCATGATTTTCAGGTGTGTTTTGGAATTACAGGAATTAAAAAACCAATTTTTTAATCTTTCCGGCCGAGCCACGACGCCCAGATGTTTGAATTACACTCTCATCTCTTGCATGGGACCTAGAAATTCACCCAAGGACACACATGTGATTTTTCAAGCAACTTTGGTGCACTAGAGCATGTGCTTGTATTTCAAATTTGAATTATGCACATTAAATGCCTAGAAAATCTATTAATGTATAAAAAAGGTGAAACGAGCCCGGAATAATTCCAAAATTTAGCACGATACTTCTATTTGGTCTAATCTTGCTGTGTAAAAATAATAAGGCGGAAGAAGGCAGTGTACGTATGTCGTTTCGCACATGGAGGTGACATGTGCCTTCTAGGAACCACGAGCCTTCTTGAGGGAAGCTCCTGTTCGCAAGAAGTTTACACCAAAGATTGTCCCAATTCGGCCAAAAATATTACCGCAACATGTTGGTGCCATGTCATGACACCTTGACAAGTTTCATGATTTTCATGCGTGTTTTGGAATTACAGGAATTAAAAACCAAGTTTCTCAATCTTTCCGGCCGAGCCACGACGCCCAGATGTTTGAATTTCACTCCCATCTCTTGCATGGGAACTAGAAATTCATCCAAACACACACATGTGATTTTTTAAACAACTTTGGTGCACTGGAGCATGTGATTGTAGTTCAAATTTGAATTATGCACATCAAATAGCCAGAAACTCAAGTAATGTTTAAAAAAGGCGAAATGAGCCCGGAATAATTCAAAATTTAGCACGATACTTCTATTTGGTCAAATCTGGTTGTGCAAAAAAATTAAGGCGGGAGAAGGCAGTGTACGTATGTCGTTTCGCACACGTAGGTGACACACTCCCTCTCGGAACCACGAGCTTTCTTGAGGGAAGCTCCGGTTTGCAAGAAGCTTACACAAAAGCTTGTCCCAATTCGGCCAAAAAAATACCGCAGCATGTTCGTGCCATGTCATGAGAGCATGCCAAGTTTCATGATTTCCAGGCATGTTTTGGAATTACAGGAATTAAAAAACCAAGTTTCTCAATATTTCTGGCCGAGCCACGACGCCCTGATGTTTGAATTTCACTCTCATCTCTTGCATGGGACCTAGAAATTCATCCAAGGACACACATGTGATTTTTCAAGCAACTTTGGTGCACTGGAGCATGTGCTTGTATTTCAAATTTAAATTATGCACATTAAATGCCCAGAAAATCAATTAATGTATAAAAAAGGTGAAACGAGCCCGGAATAATTCCAAAATTTAGCACGGTACTTCTATTTAGTCTAATCTTGCTGTGTAAAAAAAATAAGGCGGGAGAAGGCAGTGTACGTATGTCGTTTCGCACACGGAGGTGACACGTTCCCTCTCGGAACCACGAGCCTTCTTGAGGGAAGCTCCAGTTTGAAAGAAGCTTACACCAAAGCTTGTCCCAATTCGGCCAAAAATATTACCGCAGCATTTTGGTGCCATGTCATGACACCATGCCAAGTTTCATGATTTTTCAGGCGTGTTTT
>NW_025244157.1:0-2809 GCF_018294505.1 Triticum aestivum
ACAAAAAAACCTCATTTGGGGCACTCAAAAAATGGAAAATGGCTCTTTTGTGCAATGAAAGTGAAAACTCCCTTAGGCAACATTGTTTGGAATTCCAAGATGCACCCTTGTGCACAATATGAGATCATTTGAACAAACTATTCCATGAATGTGGCCATAGGATTGATCATTTGGCTTGAAAGCCATGAATCTTCACGCATGACAGCTCATTTTTTAGAACACTTTTTTAAAATAATTGCCGTATTACAAGTTTATTATCTTTCCTGGAAACTTGTTAACATATAATGACACAATGCGAAGGTTTTCCAATTTTTTTTTGAATTTTTTATGCCCGTTTCAAAATGCGGTCAAAACGGCGGGCTTAACCGTTCCTAGCTAGTGGTTGAATCTTGGAAAACTTTTGATGTTTCTCTGATTAAATAGATAGTTATGTACCTAGAAATGATTTTTACAAAAAAAAATAGCAAACTATGAGGTAGCTGCAGTTCAAATTTGACCCGTTTCCAACTGAATCGACGGGAATTTGTCTTTTTCACCAGAGGAGGATAAAAACTTTTTACACCCAACCATTTGGTCAATTGTGCATTAAATATGGCCTAGTATTTTAGAAAAATGATCTGGTCTAATTTGGCAACAATTATTTGGTAGGTCCTTCACAAAAAACCTCATTTGGGGCACTCGAAAAATGGAAAATGGCTCTTTTGTGCAATGAAAGTGAAAACTCCCTTAGGTAACATTGTTTGGAATTCCAAGATGCACCCTTGTGCACAATATAAGATCATTTGAACAAACTATGCCATGAATGTGGCCATAGGATTGATCATTTGGCTTGAAAGCCATGAATCTTAACACATGACAGCTCATTTCTAAGAACACTTTTTTAAAATAATTACCGTATTACAATTTTATTATTTTTCCTGGAAACTTGGTAATATATAATGACACAATGAGAAGGTTTTCCTATTTTTTGATTTTTTTTGAATTTTTTATGCCCGTTTCAAAATGCGGTCAAAACGGCGGGCTTGACCGTTCCTAGCTAGTGGTTGAATCTTGGAAAAAATTTGATGTTTCTCTGATTAAATAGATACTTATGTACCTAGAAATGATTTTTGAAAAAAATAAATAGAAAACTATGAAGCAGCTGTAGTTCAAATTTGACCCGTTTCCAACTAAATTGGCGGGAATTTGTCTTTTTCACCAGAGGTGGATAAAAACTTTTCACACCCAACCATTTGGTCAATTGTGCATTAAATATGTCCTAGTATTTTAGAAAAATGATTTGGTACAATTTTGCAATAATTATTTGGTAGGTCCTTCACAAAAAAACCTCATTTGGGGCACTCAAAAAATGGAAAATGGCTCTTTTGTGCAATGAAAGTGAAAACTCCCTTAGGAAACATTGTTTGGAATTCCAAGATGCACCCTTGTGCACAATATGAGATCGTTTAAACAAACTGTGCCATGAATGTGGCCATAGGATTGATCATTTGGCTTGAAAGCCATGAATCTTCACGCAGGACAGCTCATTTTTGAGAACACTTTTTTAAAATAATTGGCGTATTACAAGTTTATTATTTTTCCTGGAAACTTAATAACATATAATGACACAATGCGAAGGTTTTCCAATTTTTTGATTTTTTTGAATTTTTTATCCCCATTTCAAAATGCGGTCAAAACGGCGGGCTTGACCGTTCCTAGCTAGTGGTTGAATCTTGGAAAACTTTTGATGTTTCTCTGATTAAGTAGATACTTATGTACCTAGAAATGATTTTTGGAAAAAATAAATAGCAAACTATGAGGTAGGTGCAGTTCAAATTTGACTCGTTTCCAACTAAATCGGCGAGAATTTGTCTTTTTCACCAGAGGTGGATAAAAACTTTTTACACCCAACCATTTGGTCAATTGTGCATTAAATATGGCCTAGTATTTTAGAAAAATTATTTGGTCTAATTTTGCAACAATTATTTGGTAGGTCCTTCACAAAAAAACCTCATTCGGAGCACTCGAAAAATGGAAAATGGCTCTTTTGTGCAATGAAAGTGAAAACTCCCTTAGGCAACATTGTTTGGAATTCCAAGATGCACCCTTGTGCACAATATGAGATCATTTGAACAAACTATGCCATGAATGTGGCCACAGGATTGATCATTTGGCTTGAAAGCCATGAATCTTCACGCATGGCAGCTCACTTCTGAGAACACGTTTTTAAAATAATTGCCGTATTACAAGTTTATTATTTTCCCTGGAAACTTGGTAACATATAATGACACAATGCGAAGGTCTTCCAATTTTTTGATTTTTTTGATTTTTTTGAATTTTTTATGCCAGTTTCAAAATGCAGTCAAAACGGCGGGCTTGACCGTTCCTAGCTAGTGGTTGAATCTTGGAAAAAATTTGATGTTTCTCTGATTAAATAGATACTTATGTACCTATAAATGATTTTTGAAAAAATAAATAGCAAACTATGAGGCAGCTGCAGTTCAAATTTGACCCATTTCCAGCTAAATCAGCGGGAATTTGTCTTTTTCACCAGAGGTGTATAAAAACTTTTTACACCCAACCATTTGGTCAATTGTGCATTAAATATGGCCTAGTATTTTAGAAAAATGATTTGGTACAATTTTGCAATAATTATTTGGTAGGTCCTTCACAAAAAAACCTCATTTGGGGCACTCGAAAAATGGAAAATGGCTCTTTTGTGCAATGAAAGTGAAAACTCCCTTAGGCAATATTGTTTGGAATTCCAAGATGCACCCTTGTGCACAATATGAGATCGTTTGAACAAACTATGCCATGAATGTGGCCATAG
>NW_025244158.1:0-2809 GCF_018294505.1 Triticum aestivum
GTGTCCTCTCTTATCTCCGTGCTTGGTCGACGCTACGTACTATACGTATAGAGAGGACTCGACACGCTAGCTAGTAAGCAAATGAAGGAAACAGAAGATCGTCATAAACATATGCATACAGAGAGAAGTGATATCGACCTCTCCTTCTCCGAGAGATTGGTCGAACAACAAGTTTTCGTATATCTATCTGACGCTACTGGCTACATATATACAATATAAGATCTCTTACAATATAATCTCCTAATTATATATGAACTCAGGGTCCACATGGTATTCTCCATCTTTATCGATCACGTGGTCAAGAAAGAATGCCGCCCATTCCTCTTGAATTGCTCGCATACGATCTGGTGGTAGGAGTTCATCCCGCATCCGAAATATCTAATTGAAGAAGGGGGTCAATACATATATATGAATAAATGAAACTCAACACAAATGATGGTAACAAAATAAAATTGTGAATATTATTATTTACACACTTCATATTGTTTGTCAGAGTAGCCCCGCTCACAGGTCGTGTGGCGGATGGACTCGCAAACGTAGTATCCACAGTAATTATTCCCGGCTTCCTGCCACAACCACTTTACAAGAAATAGAGGTCAATCAAACTGATAAGCAAGCATGCTAAATGGTATTGATGAAACTAGCGCGCGCTTGAATCACTAGGAGATGCGCGGAACATGCTAGTAGTACTTACTTTCGGGTGTTTAAATTGCAGCTTCTTCGGCAGTCCCGGAGCTTTTGAGGTGAATTTTGTCCAAACCCTGCCAGACAAAGAAAACAATTACTTGATATCAGGAAATGAACAAAGTTGCCGATATGGTGCGATATTGATCGATTTAACTTACTTCTCGAGCATTTCAGTCATGTTCGCATACTCCTGGGAATCTTTTCGTCTCGAGTCTAAGACGGTTACTAGTCCCTGCTCAAGCTCAATCTCTAGGAGAATATAGTGGAACCTGCGCACGCATGCATAAATCATCAATTACATTACTATAACCTGGACTAATAAGGGAAACCGAATATGCACAAGACAGTAACACTCACTTGAAGTTGTAAGGAAAGAGTATTATATCTTTGTTTTCATTTATGACCAACGATCGTAGCAAGTTGTCCTCGGTCTCTCTGGCCTTAAATTCAACCGTATATGCATCTATGAGATTTGTGTTAATGAACCCAATATCACCGATTTGTCTTTTCTTCAATTCGGCGATCTTCAATCTGCATACTATAGTGAGGATAATTATAAATACATGCAAGGAAGGAGCTGACCTATATATAGAGACTTAATGACAGAAGTAGTACTTATAGACAGTATCAAGTGACCGTTAATTTATCGAGGGCATGTTGATTGAAAAACTGGAAGAACTCCTCAAATGGAACATTCAATAGATCAATTCCAACGAGGTCATGCTCCTCTTTAACTCTCAGCGTCAAAATATTCCTTCCCCCAGACTCTCTGCAGGTTTTCATGTACAAATCATGGAATCTTCGCATCATCGTTGTTAGAGATCTTTCATCTTTGACGAGAGGCTTCCCGTACTCGTATCTGTGTTCGTCCACCTCCAAGAAATCATAATGTACATCGTCAGGCAGGTAATCTCCAAGATTGGTATAACCGGGCACCATCCTCGGATCATTAGCGACGATATCGCTAGACACGATTGGTTCGCTTGTTCTCCGAGCTGGGCAATTTTTTTCCCAGCTCCTCGTTCTGCTAACCTTCGATCACTGATAGTACTTCTCGACCGCTCCGCTTCGATATATACCTTTTCAGTAATGCGCCATAGTTGGTTTTCGGCGGAGACTTTGGTGGTTTCTTCAGGGCAGCCAGAGTGCGCTTCGCTTTCACCGGATCTATCTTCTCCTCCGGAGGTGGATGTTTCTTTGCTTTCACCC
The DNA here is from genome assembly GCF_018294505.1 of Triticum aestivum. NCBI lineage: Eukaryota > Viridiplantae > Streptophyta > Magnoliopsida > Poales > Poaceae > Triticum > Triticum aestivum. Next base: position 1,897 of record NW_025244158.1, read on the forward strand.
CTTCAAAGAAGTTCGTCACTTCGACTCGCACGATCTTCGCGTTTTCCTCCAGGCTCCTCTCGTATGGTAACTTCTCTGGAGTCTTCAGAGAAGGACCGAATCTGTATTGCCTCCCGCCTCTGGCTGTACTGCTAGACGCCGGAGCAGACGAAGCGGCTGCGGCTGTCTTCTTTCCTTTCATACGAGGCGGAGGAGAAGGACTACGACGCGCCGGAGCAGCCGGAGCGGCGGCGGATCTCTTCCGCCCTTGCTGATGAGGCGGAGAAGGAGGAGGCTGGCTGCTCGGGCGCGCCGGCGCAGGGGGAGAAGGAGGCGGAGTGCCGCCACGCACCGGAGAAGGAGGCTGAGTGCCCTGATCACTCGCCGGAGGAGGAGGCGGAGGAGGAGGCGGAGTGCCCTGACTCGCCGGAGGAGAAGGAGGAGCCGGAGGCGTCCAGTTCAGAAGGTTGATGAGCTCCTTCCGCCATAGGCATGGAGTCTTCAGAGAAGAACCCAGCCGAGTCTCCCCATCACCCGTAGGGTGGTCAAGCTCGAGGTCCTCAAATCCGTCCGTTATTTCATCCACCATCACCCTAGCATTTCCTTCTGGAATCGGCAATCAGTGATAGGTTGCGCCAGGTTTAGGAGGTAAAACAGAGCCAACAGCTGCCTTGACTTTCAATTTCATCCATTGCGTCATAAGGTGGCAATGTTGAGACTCCGTGATAGCATCCACGGGGTAGCTAGCAGGAGCCACGAAGACAGGCTCCAGCTGAAGCTGCTCGGTGGAAGCCACGCTGCTTCTCCGCTGAGATGGCGGGGTAGCTTCGGGGGAAGCTTCGGCAGGTCGTTTGCTGCGATTTGCTTCTCGTTTCTCTATCGCTTGTACCCTTGTGTGCAGCGCCTGCAGTTGGGTATGCTCCACTTTCTTCCT
>NW_025244159.1:0-2809 GCF_018294505.1 Triticum aestivum
GTGTCCTCTCTTATCTCCGTGCTTGGTCGACGCTACGTACTATACGTATAGAGAGGACTCGACACGCTAGCTAGTAAGCAAATGAAGGAAACAGAAGATCGTCATAAACATATGCATACAGAGAGAAGTGATATCGACCTCTCCTTCTCCGAGAGATTGGTCGAACAACAAGTTTTCGTATATCTATCTGACGCTACTGGCTACATATATACAATATAAGATCTCTTACAATATAATCTCCTAATTATATATGAACTCAGGGTCCACATGGTATTCTCCATCTTTATCGATCACGTGGTCAAGAAAGAATGCCGCCCATTCCTCTTGAATTGCTCGCATACGATCTGGTGGTAGGAGTTCATCCCGCATCCGAAATATCTAATTGAAGAAGGGGGTCAATACATATATATGAATAAATGAAACTCAACACAAATGATGGTAACAAAATAAAATTGTGAATATTATTATTTACACACTTCATATTGTTTGTCAGAGTAGCCCCGCTCACAGGTCGTGTGGCGGATGGACTCGCAAACGTAGTATCCACAGTAATTATTCCCGGCTTCCTGCCACAACCACTTTACAAGAAATAGAGGTCAATCAAACTGATAAGCAAGCATGCTAAATGGTATTGATGAAACTAGCGCGCGCTTGAATCACTAGGAGATGCGCGGAACATGCTAGTAGTACTTACTTTCGGGTGTTTAAATTGCAGCTTCTTCGGCAGTCCCGGAGCTTTTGAGGTGAATTTTGTCCAAACCCTGCCAGACAAAGAAAACAATTACTTGATATCAGGAAATGAACAAAGTTGCCGATATGGTGCGATATTGATCGATTTAACTTACTTCTCGAGCATTTCAGTCATGTTCGCATACTCCTGGGAATCTTTTCGTCTCGAGTCTAAGACGGTTACTAGTCCCTGCTCAAGCTCAATCTCTAGGAGAATATAGTGGAACCTGCGCACGCATGCATAAATCATCAATTACATTACTATAACCTGGACTAATAAGGGAAACCGAATATGCACAAGACAGTAACACTCACTTGAAGTTGTAAGGAAAGAGTATTATATCTTTGTTTTCATTTATGACCAACGATCGTAGCAAGTTGTCCTCGGTCTCTCTGGCCTTAAATTCAACCGTATATGCATCTATGAGATTTGTGTTAATGAACCCAATATCACCGATTTGTCTTTTCTTCAATTCGGCGATCTTCAATCTGCATACTATAGTGAGGATAATTATAAATACATGCAAGGAAGGAGCTGACCTATATATAGAGACTTAATGACAGAAGTAGTACTTATAGACAGTATCAAGTGACCGTTAATTTATCGAGGGCATGTTGATTGAAAAACTGGAAGAACTCCTCAAATGGAACATTCAATAGATCAATTCCAACGAGGTCATGCTCCTCTTTAACTCTCAGCGTCAAAATATTCCTTCCCCCAGACTCTCTGCAGGTTTTCATGTACAAATCATGGAATCTTCGCATCATCGTTGTTAGAGATCTTTCATCTTTGACGAGAGGCTTCCCGTACTCGTATCTGTGTTCGTCCACCTCCAAGAAATCATAATGTACATCGTCAGGCAGGTAATCTCCAAGATTAGTATAACCGGGCACCATCCTCGGATCATTAGCGACGATATCGCTAGACACGATTGGTTCGCTTGTTCTCCGAGCTGGGCAATTTTTTTCCCAGCTCCTCGTTCTGCTAACCTTCGATCACTGATAGTACTTCTCAACCGCTCCGCTTCGATATATACCTTTTCAGTAATGCGCCATAGTTGGTTTTCGGCGGAGACTTTGGTGGTATCTTCAGGGCAGCCAGAGTGCGCTTCGCTTTCACCGGATCTATCTTCTCCTCCGGAGGTGGATGTTTCTTTGCTTTCACCCCTTCAAAGAAGTTCGTCACTTCGACTCGCACGATCTTCGCGTTTTCCTCCAGGCTCCTCTCGTATGGTAACTTCTCTGGAGTCTTCAGAGAAGGACCGAATCTGTATTGCCTCCCGCCTCTGGCTGTACTGCTAGACGCCGGAGCAGACGAAGCGGCTGCGGCTGTCTTCTTTCCTTTCATACGAGGCGGAGGAGAAGGACTACGACGCGCCGGAGCAGCCGGAGCGGCGGCGGATCTCTTCCGCCCTTGCTGATGAGGCGGAGAAGGAGGAGGCTGGCTGCTCGGGCGCGCCGGCGCAGGGGGAGAAGGAGGCGGAGTGCCGCCACGCACCGGAGAAGGAGGCTGAGTGCCCTGATCACTCGCCGGAGGAGGAGGCGGAGGAGGAGGCGGAGTGCCCTGACTCGCCGGAGGAGAAGGAGGAGCCGGAGGCGTCCAGTTCAGAAGGTTGATGAGCTCCTTCCGCCATAGGCATGGAGTCTTCAGAGAAGAACCCAGCCGAGTCTCCCCATCACCCGTAGGGTGGTCAAGCTCGAGGTCCTCAAATCCGTCCGTTATTTCATCCACCATCACCCTAGCATTTCCTTCTGGAATCGGCAATCAGTGATAGGTTGCGCCAGGTTTAGGAGGTAAAACAGAGCCAACAGCTGCCTTGACTTTCAATTTCATCCATTGCGTCATAAGGTGGCAATGTTGAGACTCCGTGATAGCATCCACGGGGTAGCTAGCAGGAGCCACGAAGACAGGCTCCAGCTGAAGCTGCTCGGTGGAAGCCACGCTGCTTCTCCGCTGAGATGGCGGGGTAGCTTCGGGGGAAGCTTCGGCAGGTCGTTTGCTGCGATTTGCTTCTCGTTTCTCTATCGCTTGTACCCTTGTGTGCAGCGCCTGCAGTTGGGTATGCTCCACTTTCTTCCT
>NW_025244160.1:0-2809 GCF_018294505.1 Triticum aestivum
TCGATGAACTCCTCCTGCTTATTGAGCTGACCGGGCATGTCGTCGAGGGATAATGACTCCAAGCCACTAGCTCGGCATGTTTGCCTCCGTGGCTAGGGCGCTCCTAGGAGCCCTCGCCTCAGTGGCTAGGGCGCTCCTGGGAGCCCTCGCCTGTCTCTGCCAGGCGGCGAGCCCCCTTTTTTTCCGCGGCCTTGGTTGCCGCTCCCTTGTTATGAGTAGTTCTTGACCTAGAGCTCTGCACACCGGCCATGGCAAGGATGGACGAACAAGAAAGACTTATTAGGAGGAAGAGGTAGAGTGATTTTTGGCTAGGTACTAGTTCCCCTTTTTATAACCTAGTACTAGCACTAGTACTAAAACCTACATAGTGGGAACACGTTCGGGTTTGGTACGCAATGGAAGTAGCAAACCATGATTTAACTACTCGCATGCACTTATAATTATACTATACACTTTGGAATGTGATGGGAACAAGATAAAGATTAATTGATGGTTTTGGTTTTGAGGCCCGAAACGGCTCCCGATGAGTTTCCTGGAACACAAATTTCAAGTATTACTTCTCAAATACGGTTGCACAAGTCAGTGATGTAACTGGTCATACATGTCATACCAAGACGGTGCGCGTCACAGGTCGGACCAAACATCTATTGGTGCGACCGACCATGAGTATTACGCAGTGGAGACTTCTGGTTATGGCTTCGGGTGATTGTCACGACCAAGAATTCAAAAACTAGTTAATTAAAAAAAAGCATTCAAAAACTAGTGATAAATCAATTACCATATTTTTCCAAACGACCAAGTATTTTCACAAGAATACAATACATATAGATGGATTGATTGTCACGGTTGCAAATAGCCATGGCACCGCAAGTTCACTGTAGCAACAATTGAGTAGGTCACTGAATCAGCGGGGAAGGAGGGCAGCTCACCTCGCCTATGATGCATGCCCAACGGCGACGCCGCAACTGATCCCGCGATTTGGCTTCTCCTACCGCCCATTTGAACAGTTGCACCGACTTCTCATGTCATTCCGTAGGCATGCACGTTCTTTTCTCCATAGTTGACTCCGTGAATATGATATCTGCCATTAACCCTAGCTCGAAATCAACGCGACGCTGCTAGATGCTGACATCCCTCAGTGTCTCTCCCTGAGATCGACTTGCGTCTCCGTCTTGTGCTGCTCCACGCGCAGCTCCTTCGAACTTCTCTCCAATCAATGCGACACTTCCTCGATCTGATTTGCCCTTGCTGCCCACCACCCGAAACGCATCCCTGACATGTCCTCCGGTGCCACCCATCTGTGATTCCAGAGGAATGGATCCCCTCTAAAACACATGTGTGTTCCGCTCAAAGGCGGCAGTGCTGCGGGCCGCAGCGAGAGGGCAGCCTACAGGATCCTGGGGTCTAAGGGATTATACATGGCGGAATCCTCCATGGCGGGATCCGGTGGGCGAGGTGGGGAGGTGAGCCTAGGCGCCGGGAGAGCCCTACGAGGCTAAGATAAAGATAGTACTACTCCACTCCGTCCATATTTAAATATAAAGGCCACCAATATTAGCCCTGGCAAAATATGATCGTGTTGCCTGCCTCCTGGTTTATTGGCCCCGTTTTTATGTGCCACTTTTTATGACATCCATAAATATTATGTTAGTAGTTTAAAATGTGGTAAAAAATTAGCACAAAATACGAAGGAGACCAATGGAAGTAGCAACCCATGATTTAACTACTCGCATGCACGCAGTGGAGTTGTAATGTCTTTCTCAACTACTTCCTCCCTCACGTCTACTCAATTTGCATGCACTGTATTAATTGACCATCAATGAAGTGAAGGACTTTACACGCGTCAAATTATCACATGGGGTGGATCTTCATACAAAAATGCGTCCCACCATGTACCCGCATGTGCGTGCGTGCACATCTTTGCTTCGTGCATGTACTGCCAGTGTGCCTGAGAGAGGACGAGTACATTCTTCTGGAACCAGCAGCACGTCACTGTGATCAATCCACACAAGGAGGTCGTGCCAACACCTCCACATGTGCCACATGGCTTCATGAACTGAAAGAGAGACACTGCGTAGCGTGCCATTGGAATTCTAATTTACGTGTTCTGCACATACTGGAAGTACTAGTAAGGTACACGTGCATTGCACGCATCAGATTTGGCAACCAAATTATGAATAAATACCACACTATAGCATGTAAGCTTTGAGTCAATATGCATGATTTAGACGTTCATTTAATTCTTATAGTTCGTCTCATTCAAAATCAATTAGTTTTTATAAAAGAGTTATGGCCTCTTTGATTCGTAGGATTTACAAAATGCGGGAATAGGAAAAACATGGGATTAGAGTGGAATGTCGTCTTGAATCCTATAGGATTGTACGAGTGTTTGATTGTTCATAGAAAAAAACATAGGATTCTTTCAAAGAGGTTTGAGTTGATGGAAAGTTTCATATGAAACCTAGTGCAAATCAATCCTATGGAAAAATTTCTATGGTTTACAATCCTACGAATCAAACAACCAAGATAGAAAAAATTCCTAAGGATTAGAATCCTCCCAAGTTCCTTTAAGAATCCTTTAAATCAAAGAAGCCCTTAATCTACTTAATGGTTCATGGAATTGTGCGTTTTAAAGCATAAAGTAAAAACAAATAATGGCAATTCAACTAAAAAAAAGTTTGGGCAGTTATGATACAGAAGATTCTAGAACAAAGGGGAAGCACTTGTGTTTTGAGGTTTGTGCATTATGCCTAAGTTCAACCATGGAGTCTGCTAGATTGTACATGTGGCAAAATCCGATGGGGGGGGG
>NW_025244161.1:0-2809 GCF_018294505.1 Triticum aestivum
CAATTTGCCGGTTTAACACTGAGTAATACTTAAACTGTTTAATTTGTAAACCGGCCTTTACATTTTCTTTTAGTTTCCTTCTGAGATGGCCAAACAATTCTCTGCTTGCAATTAGGTTCCGTCCCGGATTACGGAGACACAAATCAACGGATACGTCACAACTGGCGCTTTAGCCTCAAAAAGGGTCCTTCACTGGCGAGTCCCGGGCTCTGAATGCCCACCTGAACCTCAAGATGGACAAGTGATTGTATTTATGCAACACTTAGACCGGGGATTTAGCTCGCCCGGATCAAAAAATTTCTGGGATGTCCTCGCTAGCTTCCAGCTCCATCCACAAGACATTGGACCGAATTCCGTGTCCAATATATGCAATTTTCAAGTATTCTGCGAAGTCTACCTTCAAGAAGAGCCATTTGTGGAGTTGTTCCGGGATTTTTTTCACTTGAACCGCCGTACAGAGTTCTCTGATGGTCCCAACATAGAACTCGGTGGTGTTTCAATTCAGAAGAGGAAAGAAGCTGACTTCCCACATGCAAAACATCACAGCCATCCTAAAGATTGGAACCAGACTTGGTTTTACTGCCGGAATACTGCCCCTGATGGAGAAAATCCTTTGCCGGGTTACTGTCCTCGCCGGCTGAGCAACGGTCACCCATTACCTTCATGCTTGTCCGCCTCGGAACAGAAAAACTTTGCACCTCAAATCGCCAAGCTCCGGGCTTTGATGGCCAACGGTTTGACTGGCATTGATCTTGTCCGCTGCTGGGTATCTTGGGGCATTTTGCCTTTAAGCCGCCGCCCAAGATTGATGAATGAATATACTGGGAATGTCAAAGATCCTCAACGCTATCATGAAATAGTAATGACGGATCTTGAGATTACTGAATCTGTGAAGAAGATGGTCTATGAAACAATCACTTCATGTATACAAACAGGGTTGCCACCTTTTTGCGTCTCCAATCCACCGCCAACGGTAAAGTTTGTTTTAATATTTTACTAATTCGCCTCCGCTTTAACTATGTGCTAACATTTCCTTGCCTTGATATTATAGGCCAACAGCTCCTTCTGGAAACGGACTAAACCGGCCAGCGCTCGTGCCAAGACTAAGGCCACCAAGAAAATTTCCAAGAAGAAAACCGCCGAGTCTTTTGATCCGCCCGAAGATGAGGAATCAGACGCAGAGGTAGAACTTGAATCACTTGGTTCTTTATTCATACATCTTATTAACAATGATTATTCTCAGGACGATGCTGAAGCGAGCCATGTAGACCCTGTTGAGGTAATCACTCTTTCTTCCAATTCAGATCTTGTGCCGGTTCAAAGAGTTCGCCGCACAGTTCGAAAAGTAAAACACTCTCACCCCCTTGCTCATTTGGATCCAAAATTTTCTTTGAAGACATAGCAAGCTACAGAACGTCGCACAACCTGGCACAGTGGCCAGCAAATCACCTCGCCCGGTTTAGCAGATACACCAACCCGGAAACGTCGTCCATAGGTGACTTGTTCTCCTGAAAAACTTTATCCTTTGAAGGGTTTCTTCCGATGCCCACTCAATCTGTCTGATCCAAATTATCAGGAAACTTCCAACTCGTCTGGCGGTTCATCAACCACTCAGCTGCCTCCCCTGAAGACCGTCGCTGGGTAAGTACACTATTCCTCAAGTTATTTCTTCATGCGTTGGTTTATCATATTCTAATTTTTTGACGTTGTAGTGACAAGGCCCGATTAAGTAAGAAAGCCAAGACCAGTGGCCATACTGACGATGTTGACCCGGAGAAGACCCCAGAGAACGAGGGCGAAAATCCTGAGATTGCCACAGACCTCTCTGCTCCGCATAATCCAGGTGCTGATGCTAATCCGCCAGAAGCTGAATCGGAGACACAGGTTGATGCATCAACTCCTCATGCCACCCCTCCAAGTCCAACTGTTGATCCGCCAAGCCCTGTTACCAAACCACCGAGCCCTGCTGTCAAAGCGCCAAGCCCTGCTAAGGAGAATGTCAATCCATTGAGTCCCGCCAAGGCTGATGATGTTGTTATTACTGGCACGACATATACCACCCCATGCAATCCAGTTGCTTTATCTAAGCATTTCGCTAAGGATGAATTTGCATTTATGAACAAGGGGAAAAGCAAAACCGACTTGTCAGAATATGTTGATTTATCTGCCCAGGACCTTCATTCCGGTTTCTTAAACCGTCTCTTCACCAGTCGAGACTATGACGCTGGTTTGGTAAATTTGATGAAGGAGCGCTATGAGGTAAACCGTTTGATCCTTTATTCTGTAGCTTCATTGCATTGTAGCCCCCAAGGGCCGGTTTGTCTTTTAGAAAGTCAAACCGGGACTTTGTATATTCCATACTGTGCTTTGTTAATTTTCCTTGTGTATTTTTGATCAAACACACATTAGCCCCCAAGTGCCACGATGAAAACTTGTATTAATCCGTGGGACTTCAATAATTAGTAGAAAAAATGATCCGCATTAGCCCCCAAGTGCCAAGTGTATAACTGGTTATATGCTTGGGACTTTCAAAAAGGTATTGACATGCTCTTCTTACTATTGCAGAGTGAGATAAATCAACAAGTCTCTCAAATTGCCGATCTTCAAGAAAATCTGAAATCCCAATAAGCAGAAACTACCAAGGCCAAGGACGAATTGAAAACCGCCTTAACCACCATGGAGCAGCTCAAAGAATGGTTCAAGTCTGAGCAGGCCAACTGGGATACTGAAAAGGCTGGATTGCTGAAGCAGGCGGAAGACGCTAAATCAGCTCTTAAACCGGTGACGGAAGAGCTTACTGGATTAAAGC
>NW_025244162.1:0-2809 GCF_018294505.1 Triticum aestivum
CGAATATCTCAAGGATCATCATATATGTCCCTGATATATTATAGTTCATCACGAAGCTCTAGCAGCTTGGTGGTAATGACTTCGGAGAAACATCACTATCTCATCTGGAAGATCAACTCCCACTTGATTCAAGCGATTGTTGTACTCAGACAATCTGAGCACAAGCTCAACAATTGAGCTTTTCTCCCTTAGTATGTAGGCTAGAAGAACCGTCGGAGGTCTTATACCTCTTGACGTGGGCACGAGCCTGAAATCCCAATTTCAGCCCTTGAAACATCTCATATGTTTCGCGACATTTCAAAAACATCTTTGGTGCCTCAATTCTAAACCATTTAACTGAACTATCATGTAGTTATCAAAACGTGTATGTCAGATGTTCGCAACATCCACAGACGACGTTCGAGGTTCAACACACCGAGCGGTGCATTAAGGACATAAGCCTTCTATGAAGCAATGAGGACAATCCTCAGTTTACGGACCTAGTCCGCATAATTGCTACTAACAACTTTCAACTAATTTTTCTCTAGGAACATAACTAAACAGTAGAACTAAAGCGCGAGGTACGACATAATTTGCAAAATCCTTTTGACTATGTTCAGGATAATTAAGTTCATCTTATGAACTCCCACTTAGATAGACATCCCTCTAGTCATCTAAGTGATTACATGATCCGAGTCAACTAGGCCGTGTCCGATCATCACGTGAGACGGACTAGTCAACGTCGGTGAACATCTTCATGTTGATCGTATCTTCTATACGACTCATGCTCGACCTTTTGGTCTGCTGTGTTCCGAGGCCATGTCTGTACATGCTAGGCTCATCAAGTTAACCCTAAGTGTTTTGCATGTGTAAAACTGTTTTACACCCGTTGTATGTGAACGTAAGGATCTATCACACCCGATCATCACGGCGTGCTTCGAAACGACGAACTGTAGCAACGGTGCACAGTTAGGGGAGAACACTTCTTGAAATTTTAATGAGGGATCATCTTATTTACTACCGTCGTTCTAAGCAAATAAGATGTATAAACATGATAAACATCACATGCAATCAAATAGTGACATGATATGGCCAATATCATATTGCTCCTTTTGATCTCCATCTTCGGGGCTCCATGATCATCATGGTCACCGGCATGACACCATGATCTCCATCATCATGATCTCCATCATCGTGTCTTCATGAAGTTGTCACGTCATCTATTACTTCTACTACTACAGCTAACGGTTAGCAATAAAAGTAAAGTAATTACATGACGTTTAAGTTGACACGCAGGTCATAGATAAATTAAGACAACTCCTATGGCTCCTGCCGGTTGTCATACTCATCGACATGCAAGTCGTGATTCCTATTACAAGAACATGATCAATCTCATACATCACATATATCATTCATCACATCCTTTTGGCCATATCACATCACATAGCATACCCTGCAAAAACAAGTTAGACGTCCTCTAATTGTTGTTTGCATGTTTTACATGGCTGCTATGGGTTTCTAGCAAGAACGTTTCTTACCTACGCAAAGACCACAACGTGATATGCCAATTGCTATTTACCCTTCATAAGGACCCTTTTCATCGAATCCGATCCGACTAAAGTGGGAGAGACAGACACCCGCTAGCCACCTTATGCAACTAGTGCATGTCAGTCGGTGGAACCAGTCTCACGTAAGAGTACGTGTAAGGTCGGTCCGGGCCACTTCATCCCACGATGCCACCGAATCAAGATAAGACTAGTAACGGAAAGCATATTGAACAAAATCAACGCCCACAACTACTTTGTGTTCCACTCGTGCATAGAATCTACGCAATAGACCTAGCTCATGATGCCACTGTTGGGGAACGTAGCAGAAATTCAAAATTTTCCTACGTGTCACCAAGATATATCTATGAAGAGACTAGCAACGAGGGGAAGGAGAGTGCATCTACGTACCCTTGTAGATTGCTAAGCGGAAGCGTTCAAGTGAACGGGGTTGATGGAGTCGTACTCGTCGTGATTCAGATCACCGATGATCCTAGTGCCGAACGGACGGCACCTCCGCGTTCAACACACGTACAGCCCGGTGACGTCTCCCATGCCTTGATCCAGCAAGGAGAGAGGGAGAGGTTGAGGAAGACTCCATCCAACAGCAGCACAACGGCGTGGTGGTGATGGAGGAGCGTGGCAATCCTGCAGGGCTTCGCCAAGCACCGCAGAAGAGGGGAAGGACTTGGGAGAGGATAGGGGTGCACCAAAGGCAAAAGGTGTGTCTCAAGAGGCCCTCCTACCCTCACTATATATAGGGAGCCCAAGGGGGGGTGCGCCAGCCCTAGGAGATCCAATCTCCTAGGGGGCGGCGGCCAGGGGAGGTTTCCCTCCCCCCCCCCCCAAGGCACCTAGGAGGTGCCTTCCCTCCTTGGGACTCTTCCTTAGGGTTCCCCCTTCACCCTAGGCGCATGGGCCATAAGGGAAGTGGCGCCCCAGCCCACTTTGGGCTGGATCCCTTCCCACTTCAGCCCATGGGACCCTCCGGGATAGGTGGCCCCACCCGGTGGGCCCCCGGGACCCTTCCGGTGGTCCCGGTACAATACCGATGACCCCGAAACTTGTCCCGATGGCCGAAATAGGACTTCCTATATATAAATCTTTACCTCCGGACCATTCCGGAACTCCTCGTGACGTCCGGGATCTCATCCGGGACTCCGAACAACATTCGGTAACCACATACAAGCTTCCTTTATAACCCTAGCGTCATCGAACCTTAAGTGTGTAGACCCTACGGGTTCGGGAGACATGCAGACATGACCGAGACGTTCTCCGGTCAATAA
>NW_025244163.1:0-2809 GCF_018294505.1 Triticum aestivum
TCCAGCGCCCTGCGGGCGGTGGTTTCTGTTCTTCTCCCGCATCATCGTCTATACCGTCGATGTCTTCAAAATCAAAGTTAAGCACGTCGGTCCAGTCATCGACCGTGGCTATTAAGTGGGTGGTGGGTGGGGAACGAATTTCTTCGTCGCCAGCTTCCCACTCGAGCCGGACATAGTTCGGCCAGAGGTCTCCTGACAGAGAGAGAGACCTTAATGAATCTAGCACGTCTCCGAAGGGTGAGTGCTGAAAGATATCCGCGGCGGTGAATTCCATTATCGGAGCCCAGCTAGATTCGACGGGCATGGATGCGTGCGGTCCGGAACATACGGCCGGAGACGAGTCTAGGGGTCCGGAAATACAGGCTTCCTTAGGAGAGGAATCTGTGTTCGGCTCCAATGGTGATGAGTGTGCAGCCTCCGGGGCGGGGTCCATCCACCCATCCTCGGAAGGCACGACCTGATCTGGAACGAAGTCCAGAGCCGTAGCAGGTGCGATGTTCCGAATACTGTCCGACGGAAGATCTAGGTCATGCACGTCGCGATCGTTCGGCGCTCCTGACATGGGCCCGAATCCGTCGAGGATCAAGTCTCCGCGGATGTCAGCAGTGTAGTTTAGGTTTCCGAACCTGACCTGATGGCCAGGGGCGTAGCTACAGATCTGATCCAGATGGCCAAGCGAGTTGGCCTGCAGTGCGAAGCCGCCGAACACGAAGATCTGTCCAGGGAGAAAAGTCTCACCCAGAACGGCGTTGTTGAAGTTTGGAGAATCCATCGAGCCTTACAGTGATGACAGAGAGGAACTCTCAATGAAAGCACCAATGTCGGTGTCAAAACCGGCGGATCTCGGGTAGGGGGTCCCGAACTGTGCGTCTAAGGCTAATGGTAACAGGAGGCTGGGGACACGATGTTTACCCAGGTTCGGGCCCTCTCGATGGAGGTAATACCCTACTTCCTGCTTGATTGATCTTGATGATATGAGTATTACAAGAGTTGATCTACCACGAGATAAGAGAGGCTAAACCCTAGAAGCTAGCCTATGGTATGATTGTTGTTGTTGATCTTGAGTCCTACGGACTAAACCCTCCGGTTTATATAGACACCGGAGGGGCCTAGGGTTACACAGAGTCGGTTTACAGAGAAGGAGATCTACATCCGAATCGCCAAGCTTGCCTTCCACGCCAAGGAGAGTCCCACCCGGACACGGGACAAAGTCTTCAATCTTGTATCTTCGTAGTCCAACAGTCCGGCCAAAGTATATAGTCCGGCAGTCCGGATACCCCCTTATCCAGGACTCCCTCACCCGACACAGGTAGTAAAGGTAAATTCTCTCTATAGATTTGATAAGTGTGAAATCCCATCTACTAAGTTTGCTAGTCAATGCTTGGATGAGTTTGATAATTTTATTGTTAAACAAGAAAACTTCAATGGTTATGTTGGTAGACAATCTAAACGTAATGCTTATATGGTTGAACACTTGAGTGATTATATGTATAGAGTTAAAGCTTACCTTAAGCTTATTAGTAAACATGCATCCACGGTTACAACTCAAGTAGAACTAGTGCTGAAGGCACAAGATGATTTGCTCAATGAATTAAATAATAAGAACAAATACAATGATGTTAGAGTTATGACTAGAGGTGGTAAAATGACTGTCGGTGTCAAAACCGGCGGATCTCGGGTAGGGGGTCCCGAACTGTGCGTCTAGGCGGATGGTAACAGGAGACAAGGGACATGATGTTTTACCCAGGTTTGGGCCCTCTTGATGGAGGTAAAACCCTACGTCCTGCTTGATTGATATTGATGATGTGGGTATTACAAGAGTAGATCTACCACGAGATCAAGGAGGCTAAACCCTAGAAGCTAGCCTATGGTATGATTGTTGTTCGTCCTATGGACTGAAGCCATCCGGTTTATATAGACACCGGAGAGGGCTAGGTTTACACAGAGTCGGTTACAATGGTAGGAGATCTACATATCCGTATCGCCAAGCTTGCCTTCCACGCCAAGGAAAGTCCCATCCGGACATGGGACAAAGTCTTCAATCTTGTATCTTCATAGTCTTGGAGTCTGGCCTATGATGATAGTTCGGCTATCCGGACACCCCCTAGTCTAGGACTCCCTCAGTAGCCCCCGAACCAAGCTTCAATGACGACGAGTCCGACGCGTATATTGTCTTCGGCGTTTGCAAGGCGGGTTCTCCTCCATATTCCATGTGTTTGCCGAATAGTGTCCGGTTTCCTTATAAATGTTGCGCTCCTTGGCTTCCATGTCCAATAATGGCCCTCTTCCATGTGTCGTGTGAATGCGAAAAGCCAGGGTAATTTTACGTTTTACCCCCCTAGCTGCGCGAATAAGCCGCCTATAAGAGAGGCGAGGATCCAGATCCGAATGACACCATCCTCCTTCCGTAATTACTCATCGAAGCGTATCTGACAAAAATCCATTCCAACATGGACAGTCGACGCGGCTCCTCCTCTCGCGCTCCCAGTCCTCAGCCAGGAGAATGGAGGAGATGTTCAGTCCCGCATAGCGAGTTAGTGACGCTCCAAGCAGAGGGATACCTTCCCCCAGCCTTTATGGTTCCGGTTCGAGCCGGACTGGCCACCTACAAGGGTGGGAAGCAGGCGGAGAGCGTCCCCAATCCCTCCAAAGGCGAGCAGTTATGCTTCGTCCCCTTCCTAATAAGGGGACTCGGATTTCCCATACATCCGTTTCTCTGGGGGCTCCTAGAGTTCTATGGACTCCAACTTCACCACCTCACACCTGCCTCCATCTTGCACATCGCGGGCTTTGTAGCTCTTTGCGAGCT
>NW_025244164.1:0-2808 GCF_018294505.1 Triticum aestivum
AGCTGGTCGAGCTACACAAGGCGGCCGAACAGGCCATGAAGGGCTTTATAGTCCGGCTGTGGCCTGGCGATGCCCTTTCGAACAGCTACTTCGGCCTGGTGAGGCGGCTTGTGGATGCCTGCCCATGGCTGGAAGTCGTCAAGCGGTCCGTCTGCATCGAAGGTGCACGCCGGGCTTTCGCCCGTGTGAAGGTGCAATGGACCAAGCTGGACGCCGTGAAGCTGATTAAGGAAGGGCCGCCGGAGGGCAAGGAGCATCGCCACCCCGAGATGTACTATGAGGGTGTCCTGAAGGGTGCTCGTCTCGTAGCAGACGAGTGTACAAAAGATATAATATTTGAGTGAACTCGCTCGTGTAATCTGTAGTTATGAAAACTTGTTCATATGCGCTATGCAACGCTTGTTTGAATTTAAAATATTACCTTTTGTTCGGCTATTTATCAACTCTGAGAGATGGCTAGTCGTCGGCTTCTGCCCCTACGCCACGAGTGTTGGGGTGTTCGGGATAAACCTGAGCACTCTTGTTCCCATTGTTGGGTCCTTCGAGGGAGGTGCTCAACACAACAAACAAGGCAATCGGACTATAATGCGTTATCACTCTCACTTAGCCATAGAATTCTATAATTTTAAATTTTGGCAAAGCCCCTAGTGTTCGGAAGGCCGAACTCGGGGCGCGATACACACCTTAAGC
This sequence comes from Triticum aestivum, assembly GCF_018294505.1. Taxonomy (NCBI): domain Eukaryota; kingdom Viridiplantae; phylum Streptophyta; class Magnoliopsida; order Poales; family Poaceae; genus Triticum; species Triticum aestivum. The sequence goes on from NW_025244164.1 coordinate 691, forward strand.
CGGACAGGGCAGACTCCTCGCTCTAAGCGGCATAAGTCTTTAAGGACTTGAAAACCTTTCGAACAGCGACTAGTCTCTCGCCTTATCATGACAGTCAGTTTTAGCTTTCTCTACTGAGGTGCTTAGCCCAGCAGAACCGGGGCAAAATCACAATAGTTCTCCCAGTGCTACCTTAGCCGATATAGCAGAACGTAAGGTACCAAAACATGGGAGCCGGGCAAACCCAACTATTGACCCAAGACATGATTCGGAGCTGATGCATATAATGATATAAGTTCGGGGTGCCGCACTATTGAAAGTTTCCGGACTTCTCACGCCGTATTGTGGGGTATGCTTAAGCCCCTAGCATATTGGCCGTACCAGAGTGTACGGGTGTTGGATGTCATGAATGAACATATATATATATAAAGAAGAATGCAATGATAGTCTTAATGCTATGCATTGTTTATTCAAAAAGGTGCTTTAAAGCGGAATGATTCATGCAGTGTAATAAGCAAAAAGTAGGACTATGTCCCCTCCAAGGGCAAGCTAAGGAATAATATTAAAGCAAGTATTTCACTCATTATCGTAATCCACCTGGGAGTTTCGTGGTGTGATATAGCTTTCTGCCTCCTTGGCTGCTGCATCATGTGTTCGGCAATCATGCTGCCGGACAGGGTTTCCAGAGATTAATGTCCTGAAAGAGAGAAAAATAACAAAGCAGGAAGCCCCTAGTGCGGTTTAAGCCGCGTCTTGGGGCATGCCGTAGTCGTGCCCCCTTCCCCGCCTGTGCCCATGGTATTTTTAATGCGTAATTATGTACGCGTGGCACGGGTTTTGCTGTTTGGCTGGGACTGGGGTGGGGGCCGCATTGCTATGCGAGCTCGGAACGTGCCAGGCGGTCTAGTTGTAGATTACTCCGGGCGTGCTTGAAGTTGTTCGGGTCCTTAATCGCCGAACTAGTGGGTTGCCTTAAGAGGCTGCTTTGTGCTTCTGCTGCGAGGGCGGCAGTGTGCTCCTCCGTTCAGAGAGAGCGCTCTGTGTTTCCATTAACTGTAATGATCCCCCCGAGGTCCTGGCATCTTGAGCTTGGGGTATGCATAATGCGGTACCGCATTGAATCTCGCAAATGCGGTTCGCCCAAGCAGTGCATGATAGCCACTGCGGAACGGGACTATATCGAAGATTAACTCTTCGCTTCGGAAGTTATCCGGGGATCCGAAGACCACTTCCAGTGTGAGTGAGCCTGTGCAATGGGCCTCTAGACCTAGTATGACGCCTTTAAAGGTCGTTTTTGTGGGTTTGATCCTTGAGGGGTCTATACCCATTTTGTGCACTATATGTCCTGGTAAAGCAGGTTCAGGCTGCTGCCGCCATCCATAAGGACTCCAGTGAGGTGAAATCCGTCAATGATTGGGTCTAGGACCAGTGCGGCGAATCCGCCATGACGGATACTAGTGGGGTGGTCCCTGCGATCGAAGGTGACCGGAGAGGAGGACCATGGATTGAACTTTGGGGCGACGGGCTCCAACGCATATACGTCTCGGAGCGCACGCTTCCGCTCCCTCTTGGGGATGTGGGTTGCGTATATCATGTTCACCGTCCGCACTTGTGGGGGGAGCCTCTTCTGTCCTCCGGTATTCGGCTGCCGGGGCTCCTCCTCGTCATCGCTATGTGGCCCCTTATCTTTGTTTTCGGCAATTAATTTGCCGGCCTGCTTGAGTACCCAACAATCCCTATTGGTGTGGTTGGCTGGCTTGTCGGGGGTGCCATGTATTTGACACGAGCGATCGAGTATGCGGTCCAAACTGGACGGGCCCGGAGTGCTTATTTTAAATGGCTTTTTCCGCTGACCGGGTTTAGAGCCTTTGAATCCAGCATTGACTGCCGTATCCTCGGTATTGTCGCTGTTAATGCGGCGCTTATGTTTGTTGCGACGTGACTTGCCGTTGCCGTCCTTGGTATCTGAAGTACCACAGTTCTTTGATATGTTATTACTGCGAGCCAGCCAACTGCCTTCTCCCGCACAAAAGCGGGTCATGAGTGTCGTGAGGGCTGCCATAGATTTCGGCTTTTCCTGACCAAGGTGCCAGGCTAGCCACTCGTCGTGGATGTTGTGTTTAAAAGCTGCTAGGGCCT
>NW_025244165.1:0-2808 GCF_018294505.1 Triticum aestivum
ATTGATGAGACTGTAGCAATAACAACAACAATGGTTAGCAGTACCATATTAGTAGGCGTTGGAACCCTGTCTCTCCTTCCCTGTTCTCTCTCTGTTTCTAGTTGTGCAGCAGCTCAATCAAGCAGCAATCAGCGCCTCTCTCACCTCTATACTCTCTGTCATCCTCACCAATCACTCCCAGCAGTAGAGCCCAGCATGCCCTCTGCTCTCTCCCTAGAGAAGAAACTCACCACAAACCCTCTTCAGCCACGACTGCAGCACTACCCCTGTATCCACTAGCCGCTGGCGCCATATCTCCCTCCCCAAGATTCTCTATTCTCTCAAATGTGAAAATGAGGTGAGGAAGGAATACCTTTTCCTTTTTAAAAGAAGATGGATATAGCCCTCCTAGGAGAGGGCTAACTTAGAGGAATGAATGATTCCTCCTGTATATATGTGGTTCTCCCTAGCTTAGCTTCTAGCACTACTCTGAAACGTTTTGCCTTTGCGATAACAAACATTAGGCATGCATCTACAGGAAGGCGTGCGTCAAGGCAAAGGTCCATGTAGGTGCTGTAGTCTTTTACTTTGCGGTAAATAGAGAGATTTATTCAATGTGCATAAGGTTACGATCGGCCTGTACAAGATAAACTAAAATCCGGACCATGTTGCAACCAACAAGCAGTGCTACGGGCTGTACGAGCATAATTGGGCAGACGGTGTGCTACACTATTTTGGTCTCTGAAAAGCTTCCGAGGTTTAAACTCCCTAAGTACTAAGAAATTCTTTATCTCCTTAACAAAATTGCCAACTTCAGATTTTAGCAAGATGTTTCTGAAAGAGAAGATAACGCAACCAAAGAATCCGAAGCGAAGATGTAAGTGCTGTACTCACCATCTATTTGAGCTCTCCATTTGTCGTGTTCTTACGTGTTCCACTTCATATTAATAGGCCGGAGCACATCGGTCCATGTTGACTGCCGGTTATTGTATTATTATTTCTATCCATAAGTGAACAAATTAATCCCTAGCTCCGTTTTGAAATATCTGAAGTTTCAGATGTACTAAGTTAAAAATCTTTAAGACTTACAATTAAAAAAATGTACGAACACATATAACATTAAATGTTTTTTGTAGTCTTGGTAAAATTTCATATGTTTGACTTAGGAATTAGGATATACTTAGAGCTTCAAATATTTTGAAGCGGAAGTGTTCGGACATTTTTTAGACATACAAGGGTCCTAATTAGATATGTCCGAGAAAGTTTTTCCTTCTGATACTGTTAGTAGTTTAGTTTAGCATTTTTAGTCCTCACTGGTGTGACGCTCGGGCAGATGATGTCACTTCTTCACGAGGAAATTGACCTCGATAGCATGGTTTGGACGCCATCTAATCCACCCCCCTTCTCCGAGAAGGTTCGTCAGTACACATTCGGAGTAGAGGAGCATTGTACGTATGAGGAGATCCTAGACATTTCATGAACAGTTGGAATTTTAGGATGTTTGCCGTGTAGTCTTGGTAGGCGGCATGTTGGATGAAAGGTCGTGTTGAATGCACCTTTGTACCATGTTGTATGTAGGTTCTTATTCTTTTGAGTTCTTCTGTTGTCTCAATGACGGTCGAACTTGACCCAATTATACAATCCTAAGATAGATGTTTGTGTTCTTAAATTCATGTTCCTGCTTCACCACTATGGTTGCTACCCTTGGCTTCGCCGCAAATGCCCGGTGATCAAATGGGGAAACTCAGACGGTTCTTGTGAGTTCGATTCCAGCTGGTCTCATCATATACTCAATTGAGTAAGGTTAGATTGATCAAGGGCTAACAGGTCATCTCCACACCTCTTCTAAACGTCTCTTGGTGAAGTTCATCTCGACAAAAGTCGTGCCGCATTGGGAAATTGTGCAAAGCTTAGATGCTCACCATCAATGTGTCTAGTCACTTTTTCTGCTGTAGAGGCAGGGTGCTGACGAGATGGTGTCCGTCCTATCACAAGCATAGTACTCAAGGTTACCTATTGATCCATGCTACTTGTGATTCCCCCAAGAGGAAGGGTGAAGTAGTGGAGTACCAAAAGTATTTCCCTCGGTTAAGAACCAAGGTTTATCCAGCCAATAGGAGATATCACATAGACAAGATAAATGGTACCTGCAACCACATAAAGCAAATGCTTGATACCAACGATTGCAAGATGGTTGTCAATTCCCTTGTTATGGACAATTGCAATGATTAAATTTGATAGTGGAAGATTGATAAAATAAAATAGAAATCAAAAGTAAATAAAATCATAAAGGTATTTTTAGTGTTCTAGTAAATATGAAGTGAATAGACCCCGGGGCCATAGATTCACTAGAGGCACCTCGCTCATAAGAATTTCAAAGGTGGTAAACCAATTACTATTAGGCAATTAATAGGATATCACATAGTTATGATGATTCTTCATGGCATGATCAATATATAGGCATTATGTCTATGACAAGTAGACTGGTAAACTTACTAGCGCCTAGTACTATTACTCCATCCCTCAGTTGCCATACAACATGCATCTTAAGGTATTAAGTTAATACCAAACAGAGTAATGCTTGGAGCATGATTACATAATGTAGACAAACTAAGACCAAATAATATGTTCGAGCCCTATCGTTCTAACCTTAGTAGCAACAATACAAATATGTGCCTTGCAATCCTCGTACCACAAGATTGAACCCTACTACCAAGCACCACTTCCACTCAATATAAATCAACCTACTTGGCCAAAAAGGACGGCTAGATTAGAGAGAATTACAAGGCTATAAAATCACACATAATAAATCTCAGAAAAAAGACATAA
>NW_025244166.1:0-2808 GCF_018294505.1 Triticum aestivum
GTGCTCTAGTTTGGACCAACACTCAGAGGAGCACTGGCCCGGGGGGGTTAAAATAAAGATGACCCTTGAGTCTGCAGAACCCAAGGGAAAAAGGCTTAGGTGGCAAATGTTAAAACCAAGGTTGGGCCTTGCTGGAGGAGTTTTATTCAAAGCGAACTGTCAAGGGGGTCCCATAAATCACCCAACCGCGTAAGGAACGCAAAATCAAGGAACATAACACCGGTATGACGGAAACTAGGGCGGCAAGAGTGGAACAAAACACCAGGCATAAGGCCGAGCCTTCCACCCTTTACCAAGTATATAGATGCATTAATTAAATAAGAGATATTGTGATATCCCAACATATCCATGTTCCAACATGGAGCAAACTTCATCTTCACCTGCAACTAGCAACGCTATAAGAGGGGCTGAGCAAAAGCGGTAACTTAGCCAAACAACGGTTTGCTAGGAAAAGTGGGTTAGAGGCTTGACATGGCACTATGGAAGGCAAGATATAGCAAGTGGTAGGTAGCGCAACATAGCAATAGAGCGAACAACTAGCAAGCAAAGATAGAAGTGATTTCGAGGGTATGGTCATCTTGCCTGAGATCCCGCAAGGAAGAAGAACGAGTCCATGAAGAAGACAAACGGATGTAGTCGAACGAATCCTCACAAACGCGACGTTATCGGAACTAACCCGAAGAAGCAACACCGGAAAGAAGCAAACAACATGATAAACACACAATGATAAACATGACATGATGCACAATCAAGTATGATGCATGTCCGGTTTAATGAGGCATGGCATGGCAAAGTGCATAAACAATACTACAAATTAAGTGGAGCTCAATATGCAATGAGTTGCATATTGACGAAACACCACATCAATTATTTACTTCTCTCTCATTTATGTACCCAACAATATTAAATGTTATTAAACATGGCAAGGGGTGAAGCATAAATAAACCATCTATTTAGGCAAGTTTAAATGAGGCCGGAACAACAAACAACAATTCCGGAAAAATCCTCATGTCCATATTTTAGATTTGGTACTGTTCTGTCCTAAAGCATATCTTACAGTTGTTAAACATGCAAAGTAGTGCTACCATGTTAATCTATGCATTTTTCCACCCCATTTACATATAAAGTTTGTTAAATTTGGAGCTACGGTTAATTAGTTATGAAATAAATCATTTTAGCATGGCATTTGAGCAAATTTAATCAAACAGCAATTTAAACATTTTGAACAGGGGTGAAAGTTGCATATTATGAAACTAGACAGAATTCTAAGCATTTTACATATTAAAATCATTTTAAACCGATGCACCATTTGTGAGTTATTAAATGCATGATCTAGAGGGACTTTTCTGTAAGACAGGTAAATCACTGGATAATTGATAAAATCGCAGGCAGGAAAAAAACTACATCGGGCCAAATCTGACTGGCCTGATGGGAGCATGGGCACTGGAAGCTCACCCAGCTGGGCCTGGCCCAAGGCGGTGGGAAGGTGAGGCCGGAAAGGGGGCGCTGGGCCTGGAGCTGGACTTGGCAAAAACGCGGTCAACGCGAGGCGAGGCGAGCGAGTTGCTGCTCGTTACTGAAGAACAGAGGCGACAGCAGCAGGTTTATGGCGACGGACTGCGGGAACGGCTGCCGGCGACGTGGGACTTGGGCGCAACGCTGGAGAGGAGGCAGGCTGCGGACGCGGCAGGAGGCAAGGGCTCGTGCTCGTCCTCGTCTCCGTGAAGCAGAACGACGACGACGGACTTGGCGCGAGCTCCTGGCGATAGGTTCGGCGAGAAGTGGCCGGAACGGGCTGAACGGAGCGCGGGGAGGCGGAGCTTGGCGCGGATCCATGGCGACAAGGAGGGGCGCGGTGCACGTTCGAACGACTCGAGGCAGAGGCAGGGGCTTCCTCCTGCTGCTCGATGCAGAAGCAGAGGAAGAAGGCGCAGCGGCGCAGAAACTTGGCGGACGGAGGCGAGCGGCGATGGGTGTCAGGAGGTGCGGGGAAGGCCGGGACGCAACGGATCCGAGGCCAGGGCGGCTTCGGATGGAGACGAGACGGGCAACGCTTGAAGCTTCGGCCATGGCTCCTGTGAAGGTTCAGAGAGAGGGAGAGAACTGCGTGAGGGAGAAAAACAGATGGAGGAAGGAGAAATAAGGGGAGGCGTGGTCTGGCCTGACGGAGGTGGTCGGAGGCTGCGGTGGCGATGGGCAGTTGGCTCGGGCGCTGGTTGGGCTATTGGGGAAAACGATGGAGGTAGGTGGGTGACATCCCGAGGAAGGAGGAGGGAATGGACACAGGTGGCGGCGGCGAGGAGGGTCCCTAGAAATTAGGGATTTGGTCTCGGGTTAGACTAATATATATAGCAGATGAATTTAGGTTAGGGGATATTTGGTCCGTCCGATCGTAATCGGGCGGTCGAGAATAAGTAGGCTAGAGCGTCCAATTAAGAAAACGGAGATGTTTTATAGATGTTTGGGGATGATCCGAATCCAACGGTCATGACTGCCCGGGTCGGGTTCCGAGAAGTTTCGGACACGCACGCGAGGGGTTTGAGTATTGTACATAGAGACTCCGGTTTAGACATGAGGGAAAAAGAAGAACAAGGGATTTGATGAGCTCAGAAAAGAGAGAGAAGAGGGCGGTCTGGTTGATCTGAGAGAAGGTCAACCGAGACACGGAAGGAGTGGCAACTACTAGCGGATGCAAGTTTTAAAAACAATGACGACAACGAGTGCCGATGCAATGCGGATGATGCGATGATGAATGCAACAAACAAATAAAACACACAACGATAACGAAAAATATGGAAGGCGTCTGGA
>NW_025244167.1:0-2808 GCF_018294505.1 Triticum aestivum
ATTGATGAGACTGTAGCAATAACAACAACAATGGTTAGCAGTACCATATTAGTAGGCGTTGGAACCCTGTCTCTCCTTCCCTGTTCTCTCTCTGTTTCTAGTTGTGCAGCAGCTCAATCAAGCAGCAATCAGCGCCTCTCTCACCTCTATACTCTCTGTCATCCTCACCAATCACTCCCAGCAGTAGAGCCCAGCATGCCCTCTGCTCTCTCCCTAGAGAAGAAACTCACCACAAACCCTCTTCAGCCACGACTGCAGCACTACCCCTGTATCCACTAGCCGCTGGCGCCATATCTCCCTCCCCAAGATTCTCTATTCTCTCAAATGTGAAAATGAGGTGAGGAAGGAATACCTTTTCCTTTTTAAAAGAAGATGGATATAGCCCTCCTAGGAGAGGGCTAACTTAGAGGAATGAATGATTCCTCCTGTATATATGTGGTTCTCCCTAGCTTAGCTTCTAGCACTACTCTGAAACGTTTTGCCTTTGCGATAACAAACATTAGGCATGCATCTACAGGAAGGCGTGCGTCAAGGCAAAGGTCCATGTAGGTGCTGTAGTCTTTTACTTTGCGGTAAATAGAGAGATTTATTCAATGTGCATAAGGTTACGATCGGCCTGTACAAGATAAACTAAAATCCGGACCATGTTGCAACCAACAAGCAGTGCTACGGGCTGTACGAGCATAATTGGGCAGACGGTGTGCTACACTATTTTGGTCTCTGAAAAGCTTCCGAGGTTTAAACTCCCTAAGTACTAAGAAATTCTTTATCTCCTTAACAAAATTGCCAACTTCAGATTTTAGCAAGATGTTTCTGAAAGAGAAGATAACGCAACCAAAGAATCCGAAGCGAAGATGTAAGTGCTGTACTCACCATCTATTTGAGCTCTCCATTTGTCGTGTTCTTACGTGTTCCACTTCATATTAATAGGCCGGAGCACATCGGTCCATGTTGACTGCCGGTTATTGTATTATTATTTCTATCCATAAGTGAACAAATTAATCCCTAGCTCCGTTTTGAAATATCTGAAGTTTCAGATGTACTAAGTTAAAAATCTTTAAGACTTACAATTAAAAAAATGTACGAACACATATAACATTAAATGATTTTTGTAGTCTTGGTAAAATTTCATATGTTTGACTTAGGAATTAGGATATACTTAGAGCTTCAAATATTTTGAAGCGGAAGTGTTCGGACATTTTTTAGACATACAAGGGTCCTAATTAGATATGTCCAAGAAAGTTTTTCCTTCTGATACTGTTAGTAGTTTAGTTTAGCATTTTTAGTCCTCACTGGTGTGACGCTCGGGCAGATGATGTCACTTCTTCACGAGGAAATTGACCTCGATAGCATGGTTTGGACGCCATCTAATCCACCCCCCTTCTCCGAGAAGGTTCGTCAGTACACATTCGGAGTAGAGGAGCATTGTACGTATGAGGAGATCCTAGACATTTCATGAACAGTTGGAATTTTAGGATGTTTGCCGTGTAGTCTTGGTAGGCGGCATGTTGGATGAAAGGTCGTGTTGAATGCACCTTTGTACCATGTTGTATGTAGGTTCTTATTCTTTTGAGTTCTTCTGTTGTCTCAATGACGGTCGAACTTGACCCAATTATACAATCCTAAGATAGATGTTTGTGTTCTTAAATTCATGTTCCTGCTTCACCACTATGGTTGCTACCCTTGGCTTCGCCGCAAATGCCCGGTGATCAAATGGGGAAACTCAGACGGTTCTTGTGAGTTCGATTCCAGCTGGTCTCATCATATACTCAATTGAGTAAGGTTAGATTGATCAAGGGCTAACAGGTCATCTCCACACCTCTTCTAAACGTCTCTTGGTGAAGTTCATCTCGACAAAAGTCGTGCCGCATTGGGAAATTGTGCAAAGCTTAGATGCTCACCATCAATGTGTCTAGTCACTTTTTCTGCTGTAGAGGCAGGGTGCTGACGAGATGGTGTCCGTCCTATCACAAGCATAGTACTCAAGGTTACCTATTGATCCATGCTACTTGTGATTCCCCCAAGAGGAAGGGTGAAGTAGTGGAGTACCAAAAGTATTTCCCTCGGTTAAGAACCAAGGTTTATCCAGCCAATAGGAGATATCACATAGACAAGATAAATGGTACCTGCAACCACATAAAGCAAATGCTTGATACCAACGATTGCAAGATGGTTGTCAATTCCCTTGTTATGGACAATTGCAATGATTAAATTTGATAGTGGAAGATTGATAAAATAAAATAGAAATCAAAAGTAAATAAAATCATAAAGGTATTTTTAGTGTTCTAGTAAATATGAAGTGAATAGACCCCGGGGCCATAGATTCACTAGAGGCACCTCGCTCATAAGAATTTCAAAGGTGGTAAACCAATTACTATTAGGCAATTAATAGGATATCACATAGTTATGATGATTCTTCATGGCATGATCAATATATAGGCATTATGTCTATGACAAGTAGACTGGTAAACTTACTAGCGCCTAGTACTATTACTCCATCCCTCAGTTGCCATACAACATGCATCTTAAGGTATTAAGTTAATACCAAACAGAGTAATGCTTGGAGCATGATTACATAATGTAGACAAACTAAGACCAAATAATATGTTCGAGCCCTATCGTTCTAACCTTAGTAGCAACAATACAAATATGTGCCTTGCAATCCTCGTACCACAAGATTGAACCCTACTACCAAGCACCACTTCCACTCAATATAAATCAACCTACTTGGCCAAAAAGGACGGCTAGATTAGAGAGAATTACAAGGCTATAAAATCACACATAATAAATCTCAGAAAAAAGACATAA
>NW_025244168.1:0-2808 GCF_018294505.1 Triticum aestivum
GTCTGGATTATTGAAAGGTTCAAGTAATTTCAGAGTGAAGTTGAAGATCGTCGTGACAAGAGGATAAAAAGTCTGTGATATGATCATAGAGATGAGTATCTGAGTTACAAGTTTGGCACACAATTAAGACATTGTGGAAAGTGTTTCACAATTAATACCGCCTGGAACACCACAGTGTGATGGTGTGTCCGCACATCATAACTGCACCCTATTGGATATGGTGCATACCATGATGTCTCTTATCGAATTGCCACTATCGTTTATGGGTTAGGCATTAAAGACAACCGCATTCACTTTAAATAGGGCACCACGCAATTCCGTTGAGACAACACCGTTTAGAGAAACCTAAGTTGTCGTTTCTTAAAAAATTTGGGGCTGCGATGCTGATGTGAAAAAGTTTCAGGCTGATAAGCTCGAACCCAAATCGGATAAATGCATCTTCATAAGAATACCCAAAACAGTTGGGTATACCTCCTATTTCAGATCTGGAAGCAAAAGTAATTGCTTCTAGAAACGAGTCCTTTTCGAGGAAAAGTTTCTCTCGAAAGAATTGAGTGGGAGGATGGTGGAGACTTGATAAGGTTATTGAACCGTCACTTCAACTAGTGTGTAGCAGGGCACAGGAAGTTGTTCCTGTGGCACCTACACCAATTGAAGTGGAAGCTTATGATAGTGATCATGAAACTTCGCATCAAGTCACTACCAAACCTCGTAGGACGACGAGGATGCGTGCTACTTCAGAGTGGTACGTGATCCTGTCTGAGATATCATGTTGTTGGACAATACTGAACCTACGAGCTATGGAGAAGCGATGGTGGGCCCATATTCCGACAAATGGTTAGAAGCCATGAAATCCGAGATAAATGGATCTTTGAGAAGAAGACGGACGTGGACGGTAATGTTACCGTCTATGAAGCTCAACTTGTGGCAAAGAGTATTTCCACAAGTTCAAGGAGTTGACTACGATGATATTTTCTCATCCGTAGCGATGCTTAAGTCCGTCGGAATCACGTTAGCATTAGCTGCATTTATGAAATCTGGAAGATGGATGTCAAAACAAGTTTCCTTACCAGTTTTCGTAAGGAAAGGTTGTATGTGATACAATCAGAAAGGTTTTGTCGATCCTAAGGATGCTAATAGGTATGCTAGCTCCAGCGATCCTTCCATGGACTAGAGCAAGCATCTCGGAGTCAGAATATACGCTTTGATGGAGTGATCAAAGTTTTTGGGTTTATACAAAGTTTGTTAGAAACTTGTGTTTACAATAAAGTGAGCGGGAGCGCTACAACATTTCTGATAAGTATATGTGAATGACATATTGTTGATCCGAAATGATGTAAAATTTCTGGAAAGCATAAAGGGTTGTTTGAAAGGAGTTTTTCAAAGGAAGACCTGGATAAAAGCTGCTTACATATTGGGCATCAAGATCTATAGAGATAGATCAAGACGCCCAATGATACTTTCAAAGAACACACACCTTGACATGAGTTTGAAAGAGTTCAAAATAGATCAGCAAAGAAGGAGTTCTTGGCTGTGTTACAAGGTGTGAGTATTGAGTAAGACTCAAGACCTGATCACAGCAGAAGAGAGAGAAAGGACGAAGGTCGTCCCCTATGCTTCAGACATAGGCTCTACAGTATGCTATGCTGTGTACCGCACATGGAGTGTGCCTTGCCATGAGTTGGTCAAGGGGTACAATAGTGATCCGGGAAAGGATCACATGACAGCGGTCGAATTTATCCTTAGTATCTAGTGGACTAAGGAATTTTCTCGATTATGGAGGTGAAAAGGAGTTCATCGTAAAGGGTTACGTCGATGCGAACTTTGACGCTAATCCGGATGACTCTGAGTAGTAAACCGGATTCGTATAGTAGAGCAATTATTTGAAATGCCTCCAAATAGCGCGTGGTAGCATCCACAAGATGACATAGATATTCGTAAACCACACACGGATCTGAAAGGTTCAGACCCGTTGACTAATAACCTCTCTCACAAGCATAACATGATCAAACCAGAACTCATTGAGTGTTAATCACATAGTGATGTGAACTAGATTGATTGACTCTAGTAAACTCTTTGGATGTTGGTCACATGGTGATGTGACCTATGAGTGTTAATCACATGGTGATGTGGACTAGATTATTGACTCTAGTGCAAGTGGGAGACTGTTGGAAATATGCCCTAGAGGCAATAATAAATAGGTTATTATTATATTTCCTTGTTCATGATAATCGTTTATTATCCATGCTAGAATTGTATTGATAGGAAACTCAGATACATGTGTGGATACATAGACAACACCATGTCCCTAGTAAGCCTCTAGTTGACTAGCTCGTTGATCAATAGATGGTTACGGTTTCCTGACCATGGACATTGGATGTCGTTGATAACGGGATCACATCATTAGGAGAATGATGTGATGGACAAGACCCAATCCTAAGCCTAGCACAAGATCGTGTAGTTCGTTTGCTCAGAGCTTTTCTAATGTCAAGTATAATTTCCTTAGACCATGAGATTGTGCAACTCCCGGATACCGTCGGATTGCTTTGGGTGTACCAAACGTCACAACGTAACTGGGTGGCTATAAAGGTACACTACAGGTATCTCCGAAATTTTCTGTTGGGTTGGCATGAATCGAGACTGGGATTTGTCACTCCGTGTAAACGGACAGGTATCTCTGGGCCCACTCGGTAGGACATCATCATAATGTGCACAATGTGACCAAGGAGTTGATCACGGGATGATGTGAGTTACGGAACGAGTAAAGAGACTTGCCGGTAACGAGATTGAACAAGGTATAGGGATACC
>NW_025244169.1:0-2808 GCF_018294505.1 Triticum aestivum
AAAAAAAGTTTTTTACCTTTTTTTTAATTACTAAATTATTTCTGCATATCGGGTGTGCCTACACCCGAGTGCACCAAGTTCCAACCTTGTCTAATACCGACGACGACAATTTTCACTTGTCTGGTACACTTTCCCTATCTTATTTTTTGATATTGAATAGGTGTTACTCTCATGAATACTAACTAGAGAATGGTGTATTGAGTACTAAAAATTGCAAATGGAAATACAAATTGTGTAGAGGATATTAAATAATTGAGAAAGTCAAATAAAAAAGTCATTAAACCCGATAAAGACATGATCAATCAGGAAGTATTTTCCTGGGAAAAAAATGGGAGAGGGATTTTTCAAGTGCAAAAAATAAAATAAAATGGGAGACCTGTTTTACCCTAGGCTTTTTGTCAGGGTTATTAGAGGGGAGAAGGGATGGAAGTTTTGGCGTGACACGGGGAAAGGTAGGGTCAATTACTTGCCTTTTTTGTAAGGAGACTGTGGGGGGTCAACATGCTTACCTAATTTGGATGGTCATTGGATAGGGCTTGCCCCTAGCAACGTCCAAGTTCCTATGTCCGCCCGGCAACATTTTTGCAGGGCAAAATGGGGCATCGGGATTCAGAACATACATGCATCACAACGAACCACATATGTAACAACGACTAGGCCAAGTGGCAACTGGTCACGTCGAAAGGATGAGGGCCTAAAAAGATCCAATGCCATTCAAAAACCATGTTCAAACACAGGCCAATGAGATGAATGATGTCAACTTTATGGGGGGTATGTTCATCTACTAGTCATACTTTTGTTAGAGAACATTGGGTATCTAATGCAGACAATTGTCACTCATCTGATGCACTTCCCTTATCTCACTTTTCTAAGCAAAAAGATAGATTAAATTTCATAAATCATATCAACTTTCCATGAGCCTTTGGTCTATCGAACGGTTAGGAATCTGCTTTGTTTGGTACCTGGATTTGAAGAGTGTTTGATGCTCTTGTAAAAGTGGTTCATTATCCCCCAGATGTAAGGGTGATGTAACCAAGCAATAAGTATTTCCCTCGATTGGAGAACTAAGGTTTATCGGATCAAAGGAGTTTTCAGCAAAAATAGTCACTGGTACCTACACACGCAAAACAAAACAAACTTGTACCCAGCATGTCAAGACGGTTATCTTGCAAGCTGAAAGATTAAATGCAAGTGATAGTGATAGTTTGACGGGTAGGTAAAATAGTACAACAAAGGATAGCAATTGTAACAAGGATTTCAGTAAAGGAGAATAGAACCAGGGGGCATAGGTTCACTAGTCGCATCTCTCTCAAGCATACAAGTGTGCGGTGGTGAACAAATTACAGTTGGCAGCGGTAATTGTAATATTTATATGATGACTATGATCATTCATGGTATAATCTCATATAGGCATTACATCCGTGATAAGTAGACCAAAATGCATCTACATATAATACTCCACTCAAAGACCCCTATCCAGCATGCATCCCAAAGTATTAAGCTTACAAGAAACAGAGCATTGCAATTAGCATGATGACATAATGCAGACATCAAAACATCAATCAATATGACAAGACACCGTTGTTTTATCCTCCATGGAAACAATACAATATATGGCTTGTCCTTTTCTGTCACTAGGATATAGAACATAGCAAAACTAGAACTCACTACAAAGCACCACTTCCTCTGAAGAAAAAACCATCAAACTTGGCCAAAGAAGATAGATAGATCGAAGTGCATGCAAAGCTATTTAATTATACAACAAGAAAATCTCAAAAGATTCAATTGAATTCAATGAAAAATCTAATCATAAAGTGATAATCCATAATATCCCAACAAGCACATGCATGGATTACGTCGCATTGAACCCTATCAGGTAAGGTAGCTCACGGGAACTTAGTATTGAAAATCAAAGATGGAGCGAGTCATCTAGCTACTGCTATGCACCCTAAGGTTGTAAAGGACTACTCACACGTGGTCATGGTGGCAACAAGGTTGATGAAAAAGCCTCCGGCAGATACGAAACATGCCTCCAGATTTGATCTCCTCGAAACAAAAGCTTGCGCCGACAGAAAAAATTAGAGAAAAATCTTGCGAAGGGTTTTGCGATATATGAGATTTATAGGCGGAAAAATGGACGTACGGCGGTGTACATGGGGCCACATGGCATAGGGAGCCGGCCAAGGCCTTGACCGTGCCACTTGGTCGTGTAAGCCCCTGTGGCTCCTCTAGTTTTCTTTCGATGCTTCCTGGAACCTTCATGCCCTGAAAAAATTGTATTAAATCCTTAGAGTTCTTTTTACCTCCGAAGATATTGATTTTTTGTAAAATCAAAAACATGCAGAAAACAACATCTGACACTAGGCACTGAATTAATAGATTAGTCCAAAAAACATATAAATTGATATAAAAGGTATATGAAAATGATATTATAATAGCATAAAATCATCAAAAATTATAGATGTGTTTGAGACATATCAAAGAGCATGATACCAAGAGAGAGGGAGCAAGGTACAAAACCAAGAAGAGGTCGTATACGTGTCATTGACCACTGAAATGATTTCTATGAGAAGATCGAAAGAAGTTTGGGACATGTTTCATGTATTTGGGACAAAAGGAGATGTGCAATAGTGACACCATATGATGTCTGGAAAATACGTCATGTTATATTGCCCCTTATGATAGCAACCATTATTTTGCAGTCCGTCGCTTTTATTACTTTGCCATCACAAGTTCATACAACGCTTATTTTCCCTTACACTAAAGGATCAAACACATTTAGGAGGAATTTTTATTGCCTTTTTGCAC
>NW_025244170.1:0-2807 GCF_018294505.1 Triticum aestivum
TTGGTGCACGCTGGCTTCACCAAATAGTCGCACGCCCCATGTGTTATGCCCTTCATCACAGCCTTCTTGTCGCAATCCACAGATAGCACTGCATGACATATGGCCCGTAACTTAGCTTTGGAATTTGTAACTTCACAAAAATCTGTGAACTGGACATGATGTTTTCCCCAATGCTTAAAGGAAGAAAAAGTTCAAATGTTCTTGAAATGTGCCATGCAATCGGAGAAGCAAATGTATTACACATGATTTTCAAACAATATCATGGCTATCATAAATTTGGTGTTTCAAAGCACATTAAATGGGACAAATTTCACAGATTCAATAGAAATAAACAGAAACAATGGCTAAAAAGTAACTATAGCACAATGTCAAGAAATCTGCAAGATTGTGGATATTATCGTTAGCCTACTAAATGTATCTACTTAAAAGTGGCACTCCTACTTTATATGCTATATATTCTCAAGAGTAAATTGTTTTCAAGACTAATAATCTCAAGGAGATTGAAGAAGAGTAATCCTTTACCCGTAAAAAAGATGAGTAATCCTTTAATAATGTGAACACAATATAGGTAATTTCCGAATTGTATATTTCATGCCAACCTAGCAAATGGGTGCGGTGCAATTGTATACTTTCTCCAAAATTAATTAATTAATATCCTGGATCTCCAAAATTCAGGAGTAAAAGTACGCTCTCTTTTTTTGCGGGGTAGTAAAAGTACGCTCTTGAAGACAATTGCCAGCTCATGGCATGTTAAAATGAAAGAAAAAAAGACTTTAAGTTGAGCAGTGAGAGTACTGATGACGGGCAGATCCATCTCAAGGTGGATGAGCTCAAGGAGCTTGAAGCCGTCCATGCCTGGCATGTGCACGTCGGTGATCACCAGGTCGAACTCTGCCTTCCCGCCCTTAGCATCTTCAACGCTGTCTTCGCGTCCGTCACGGTCGTTGCTGTACAGCAGCAAGGATTACTCACAGAAAGAAGAAAGGATCACCTAGCTCTGATTCTAATTTCTAATGGACTAGGGCGGAGAGACTCACGGTTGTATTTGCAGCAACGCAGAACGACCTCCAGTACCTTGAGGCAGACGCTGTCGTCGTCCACAGCGAGCACGCGCAGCCCCTCCGGGAACTTGTCCCCTGCCGGAGCCTCCATCCTCTGCCTTTCATCCCCACCCATAGCCACCATGTTCTCCGGAATTCTTCTCACCTGGCAAGGCAAACGCCATCAAGAAACAACTAATTAGAAAACAACGGGGGGTAACCAACACAAACCCCGCAACAATCAAGAGCACAACCCAAAACCTCCTACAATGACTTCCTCGCGATAGGAAGAACAGAACAATGTGGATTTGAGAGGAGAAGGACCGCGGTGGTGAGAGGGATAGAGGATGCAGGGAGCTATTTATAGGAGGAGACAGGGGTGGAAGTCCTGCGTTCCAGAGGTGGAAGGCCCTCTGCTCCCCGGTCATGTGTGCGCTGCAGACGTTCGGATTTTTCGGTTGAATGGAGATGGAGAAAGAGAAAGATATATCGTTTACAAAGAAGAGAAAGAGATATATATCCTACAGGAGATAGATGTCTGTTGTTTAGTGCCGTTTCTGCTTTCATTCCCCTTCCACGAACCTTCCTATTTTTCTTTCCGTCCATTGTCAAATGTCAGCATATCTGTTCGTGAGCCAGTCTTGGTTTTCATTTTGGTGTTTTCTCCCGATGCTGGAGCTATAGATGATATCATCTGTATTACAAAAGAGGGTCTTGGAGATGATATCTCAAATTAATACCCGGCCTCATCTCAATTCTCACCTAATTTTTTTGGTGCGTTGAAACAGTATGATCAGTATATCAAATCGATCATATATTTTCAGTTATCTGAATTACTGCATTATGTGATATATAAACCAAGAGATGATCCATTCGATGAGCGAGGTCATTTGGATGACGGGCCTAGTGTGAGCCCAGATATTTCTTTGAATGAGGTGATTAGGCTCCTTCCATGAGAGGAGAGCAAAACCACGGGTCTGTTCCTGTTTTATATCTTTTCTTTTGTTGTTTTGCCACCAAATGCTCTGAATTACGAAGGTGAGGCTCTTGCTTTTTTCAGTTGAATGAAGATGGAGAGAGCGTCTTTTTACTTGCTTTGACCGGGCAAGGAGAGGGTGTGCATTCGTATACTTGTGATTGAATGGCACCGTGAAAATCTGGAGGCCTAAATGTATACGTTACATGTCTTGATTACAAAGAAGCGAGAGAGAAAGAAAGATGTCTCATTTACAAAGAAGGGAAGGAAATATATATCGTGCAGGAGATAGATGTCTGTAGTTTAGTGCCTTTTTTGTTTTCATTCTCCTCCATGAAGCTTCCTATTTTTGTCTCCATTCCATTGTCAAATGTCAACATATCTCTTCGTGGCCTGGCACTTGACCCGGTCCACTTTCTTGGTTTTCGTTTTGTTGTTTTCTCACCCCAGATGTTCGAGCTACAGATGATATCATATGTATTCCAAAAGAGGGTCCTCGAGATGATTTGGTGCGTTCAAAGAGTATGATCAGTATCTCAAATCCATTATCCATTTTCAGTTATCCGAAAATACTGCATCATGTGATATACAAACTAAGAGATGATCCATTGAACGAGTGAGGTGATTTGGCGGCTGGGCCTACTGAACCCAGAATTTTGTTCAATAGAAATCCTATTGAAAAGTTTGAAATCTGAAAATAATTCCACCTGTATGTATATATTACATATGTGTAAAAATGTATTAAAATATACTTTGCATGAGGATAAGTACATCATGTGCTGTTTTTTTTT
>NW_025244171.1:0-2807 GCF_018294505.1 Triticum aestivum
CCCCCCAACGCTTGTCGGGGCCTCCGAAACCCCTTTCGGACACGCTGGTCATCACCTGGTGCCCCCGGAACAATTCCGGACTCCAATACCCTTCGTCCAATATACCGATCTTCACCTCCGGACCATTCTGGAGCTCCTCGTCATGTCCGGGATCTCATCCGGGACTCCGAACAACCTTCGGTAACCACATACTATTTCCCATAACAACTCTAGCGTCACCGAACCTTATGTGTGTAGACCCTACGGGTTCGGGAACCATGCAGACATGACCGAGACGTTCTCCGGACAATAACCAACAGCGGGATCTAGATACCCATGTTGGCTCCCACATGTTCCACGATGATCTCATCGGATGAACCACGATGTCAAGGATTCAAGCAATCCAGTATGCAATTCCCTTTGTCAATCGGTATGTTACTTGCCCGAGATTCGATCGTCGGTATCCCAATACCTCGTTCAATCTCGTTACCGGCAAGTCACTTTAATCGTTCCGTAATGCATGATCCCGTGACTAACTACTTAGTCACATTGAGCTCATTATGATGATGCATTACCGAGTGGGCCCAGAGATACCTCTCCGTCATACGGAGTGACAAATCCCAGTCTCAATTCGTGCCAACCCAACAGACACTTTCGGAGATACCTGTAGTGCACCCTTATAGTCACCAAGTTACGTTGTGACGTTTGGTACACCTAAAGCACTCCTACGGAATCAGGGAGTTACACAATCTCATGGTCTAAGGAAATGATACTTGACATTAGAAAAGCTTTAGCAAACGAACTACACGATCTTGTGCTATGCTTAGGATTGGGTCTTGTCCATCACATCATCCTCCTAATGATGTGATCCCGTTATCAATGACATCCAATGTCCATGCTCAGGAAACCATGACCATCTGTTGATCAACGAGCTAGTCAACTAGAGGCTCACTAGGGACATGTTGTGGTCTATGTATTCACACATGTATTGCGGTTTCCGGTCAATACAATTATAGCATGAATAATAGACAATTATCATGAACAAGGAAATACAATAATAACCATTTTATTATTGCCTCTAGGGCATATTTCCAATAGACGATAGCGCCGATGAAGCGAGAGGATGCGATGAAAGGATCTTGTTCCAGCACCGTGGATGAGAGATGTCCATCTCTTGGAGTGGACGACGGGGTAGGGGTAACGGCTCTGGCAAGGTGGAGTATGGGTTGGCAGACGGAGAAGGCTGGCCGCGGTGGGGTGGTTGTTGTGGTGCTGACGATGTATGAATGGGGAAATGGAGGGGGAGGGGGGATCTCAAACTTTGGGACGCGCTTGTCTGAAACGTGGGAAAGTTACGAACTTATCCCTCGTTTAAAATTTTGGACATCATGTCGGTTGGGGGATAGGACTGTAATCTTGCATCTCCCCAATATTTGTTGGTAGCGATTTCGGGCGAGGAGAGGGTGTTTTGCCGCCCATGGTTGGCGCCCATGTTGTATGAACGGGGTTGACAGGTAGGTCGGTTGTGTCGCGTCTGAGGGAAGTTACACCGATTTCGGACGAGGAGAGTTTGTTTTGTCGCCCACCGTGTATGAATGGGGAAATGGAGGGAGAGACACATGTCTTTCGGACGACCTTGAATCAAATGAGTTTTGCCGCCCACATTTGGCACCCACCATGTCTGAATGGGCTCAGAGGCGGTCGTGTCACGTGTGATTGAAGTTACTAGTCTAACCCTATCGACAACAGTGGAAATCGGGTCGATTAGGATGTGAAGTGTCAGGGGCATACAATAATTTCCATCTCCCAAACAATTCTTCGGACAACCGACAAATGATAGTGGGTGATTTTCCGCTTCGTTCAAAATTTGGGATAATTAGCATTCGCATTTACCCTGGGCCGTGGCAACTAAATTCAAATCCAATTTGTATTCGATTACGAATATCCATACATCATTCTACATTTTGTTATTTATTTCTTCAAAACCACGACAAAGATTTATTTCACCTTTATATATGATTATGATTTAGAAATGCCGTGATCTTCGAATTCAGTAGGTTGGATACACTTTTGAGTCAAACATTTATTTCATCCAATACAATATGCTCACATGAAAAACCGTTCACCTTATGTCAATCATACAAGTACTGAGGATTACCTCGCCTAAAAAATTCAGATCATTAAAACACATGGAGAACATAGGGGTTATCAAATGGAGTCCAAACGGAATGAAACCTTCGGGAGAGTTATTTTTGGAACAAACGCAATCCAGGAGACTTGGACTAGACGTCAAGAAAGAAATGAGGCAGCCACGAGGCAGGGAGGCGCGCCCAACGGGGTAGGCACGCCCCCACCCTAGTGGGCCCCTCGTGGCTCCCTTGACCGACTTCCTTCGCCTATATATACTCACGTACCCTGAAAACATCTAGGATCACCACGAAAACCTATTTCCACCACTGCAACCTTCTATACCCGTGAGATCCCATCTTGGGACCTTTTCCGGCGCTCCACCGGAGGGGGAATAGATCACGGAGGGCTTCTATATCCACACCATAGCCTCTCCGATAAAGTTTGAGTAATACTCTAGATGCAGGAAGGAGTCGGTCGATGTGTGGATTAATAGTAGTAGATGCAGAATCTTTTCGGTCTACTTGTTGCAGACGTGATGCCTATATACATGATCATGCCTGGATAATCTCAAAACTATGCACTTTTCTTTCAATTGCTCAACAGTAATTTGTTCACCCACCGTAATACTTATGCTATCTTGAGAGAAGCCACTAGTGAAACCTATGGCCCCCGGGTCTATTTTCCATCATATAAGTTTC
>NW_025244172.1:0-2807 GCF_018294505.1 Triticum aestivum
CGTCAGCCAGTAAAATTGGGCAGGAGGTGTACCTCGGTGCTCACACCCCGCCGTCACATCCTAGCTTCATCAACCACCTGCAACCACGCCACCCGCGTAACCATGATTGCCCGACTGCACCTGAAATGCACGCTCTGCTTACAAACACCACGCCTCCCACCACCAGGGTTGTCGCCCTACCATCCGACAACTCCACGACC
Source organism: Triticum aestivum (assembly GCF_018294505.1). Taxonomy (NCBI): domain Eukaryota; kingdom Viridiplantae; phylum Streptophyta; class Magnoliopsida; order Poales; family Poaceae; genus Triticum; species Triticum aestivum. Next base: position 201 of record NW_025244172.1, read on the forward strand.
AACCAAGGTACCGGCTTTGGCCTAACTGACCCTAATCACCAACAGAGCCGCCAACGACTGCCCAGACCCAAAGATGGCAGAGCGGAGACCACACAACACTAGGACGGGGAGAGGGGGAGGGGAGGAGCGGAACGAATCCACGACCGGCACCCTGCCGGCGACGAGGGGCCACCACTAGCACCCCATCTCTCATGACCAGCGCCCCAACAAACACATCTGTGCGTCCCCACCATGGCCGCTACCTCGGACCACTGACGGACCACGAATCACTACCCACCCGCCGAGTGGAAAGATGGAGCCCCCATCACCAGCAGCCAAGGGGCCTCAGAGCAGCCTTCCCGTGCCGCCCGCCGCCGACTAGGTCGCCGCGCGCACACACCCCCGCCGCCATCCCCCGCGCCAGATCTGGCTGCCACACCTCCATGGAAGCAGAGCACCCGCAGCCGCTGCGGCCGAGCGCGTATGTACCCGCGCCGTAGATCGGCGCTTCCGGTGGCTGATGTCTACTACACAACCTTCTTCTTGTAGACGTTGTTGGGTCTCCAAGTGCAGAGGTTGGTAGGACAGTAGCAAATTTCCCTCAAGTGGATGACCTAAGATTTATAAATCCGTGGGAGGCGTAGGATGAAGATGGTCTCTCTCAAACAACCCTGCAACCAAATAACAAAGAGTCTCTTGTGTCCCCAACACACCCAATATAATGGTAAATTGTATAGGTGCACTAGTTCGGCGAAGAGATAGTGATACAAGTGCAATATGGATTGTAGATAAAGGTTTTTGTAATCTGAAAATATAAAAACAGCAAGGTAGCAACTGGTAAAAGTGAGCGTAAACGGTATTGTAATGCTAGGAAACAAGGCCTAAGGTTCATACTTTCACTAGTGCAAGTTCTCTCAACAATAATAACATAATTGGATCATATAACTATCCCTCAACATGCAACAAAGAGTCACTCCAAAGTCACTAATAGCGGAGAAAAAATGAAGAGATTATTGTAGCATACGAAACCACCTCAAAGTTATCCTTTCCGATCGATCTATTCAAGAGTCCGTAGTAAAATAACACGAAGCTATTCTTTCCGTTCAATCTATCATAAAGTTTGTACTAGAATAACACCTTAAGACACAAATCAACCAAAACCCTAATGTCACCTAGATACTCCAATGTCACCTCAAGTATCAGTGGGTATGATTATACGATATGGATCACACAATCTCAGATTCATCTATTCAACCAACACAAAGAACTTCAAAGAGTGCCACAAAGTTTCTACCGGAGAGTCAAGACAAAAATATGTGCCAACCCCTATGCATAAGTTCACGAGGTCACGGAACTCACAAGTTGATCACCAAAACATACATCAAGTGGATCACATGATATCCCATTGTCACCACAGATAAGCACGTGCAAGAGATACATCAAGTGTTCTCAAATCCTTAAAGAGTCAATCCGATAAGATAACTTCAAAGGGAAAACTCAATCCATCACAAGAGAGTAGAGGAGGAGAAACATCATAAGATCCAATTATAATAGCAAAGATCGCGATACATCAAGATCGTACCACCTCAAGAACACGAGAGAGAGAGAGAGATCAAACACATAGCTACTGGTACATACCCTCAACCCTGAGGGTGGACTACTCCCTCCTCGTCATGGAGAGCGCCGGGATGATGAAGATGGCCACCGGAGAGGGATTCCCCCCTCTGGCAAGGTGCTGGAACGGGTGTAGATTGGTTTTCGGTGGCTACGGAGGCTTCTGGCGGCAGAACTCCCAATCTATACTGCTCCTCGATGTTTTTAGGGTATATGGACATATATAGACGATAGAAGTCGGTCAGGGGAGCCACGAGGGGCCCATGAGGGTGGGGGCGTGCCTAGGGGGGTATGGCGTGCCTCCCTGCCTCGTGGCTTCCTCGAAGCTTCCTTCACATCTACTCCAAGTCTCTTGGATTGCTTCCGTTCCAAAAATAACTCTCCCGAAGGTTTCATTCCGTTTGGACTCCGTTTGATATTCCTTTTCTTTGAAACACTGAAATGGGCAAGAAAACAACAATTTTGGCTGGGCCTCCAGTAAATAGGTTTGTCCCAAAAATAATATAAAGGTGTATAATAAAGCCCATAAACATCCAAAACGGGTAATTTAATAGCATGAAACGATCAAAAATTATAGATACGTTGGAGACGTATCAAGCATCCTCAAGCTTAATTCCTGCTCGTCCTCGAGTAGGTAAATGATACAAACAGAATTTTTGATGTGGAATGCTTCCTAACATATTTCTCAATGTAATTTTTCTTTATTGTGGCATCAATGTTTAGATCCGAAAGATTCAAGATAAAAGTTTAATATTGACATAGAAATAATAATACTTCAAGCATACTAACTAAGCAATCATGTCTTCTCAAAATAACATGGCCAAAGAAAGTTATCCCTACAAAATTATATAGTCTGGCTATGCTTTATCTTCATCACACAAAATATTAAATCATGCACAACCCCGATTACAAGCCAAGCAATTGTTTCATACTTTTGATGTTCTGAAACTTTTTCAATCTTCACGCAATATATGAGCGTGAGCCATGGATATAGCACTATGGTGGAATAGAATG
>NW_025244173.1:0-2807 GCF_018294505.1 Triticum aestivum
GACGTCGGGGAGGCCGCGGGATGGGGGACGTGTGGCCATCCACGCCATGGACGCGGGAGTGCCGTCCACCGCGATGGAGTGAACAGGAGGTTGAAGATGGCGGCTACATGGGCTGGGCTGTGCACTGTAGCATTGGGCTATAGTGCACAGTACCTAGGATTTACCCTTTTTACTACTGTTTATTTTTTTAAAAAAAATAGAGTTACCGATTTCTATTTATTTTTAATAGCAAAAGCATTATGTAAAATATGAAACTTGTCATATAAATAGTATTCATTATTTTGGAGAGGCCCACAAATTTTTAAGTGGTTTGGAAACACATAAACATTTGTTTATTCTGAAATGGCTATTTTGGTAGCTGTTTGACCACTTTACATTTTCCTAGAAATTAAATGGTAAGTCAAATGATGTTGGTTACAACTGACAATTGATTAGGGGATTTTATACCAAAATTCGAACATTTTAGTTTTATAGTTTGAAGAAATAATAATTTGACTTATCTTTTAAATTTGAATTCGAGATCAGTTTGGAACAAAGTGATGATTAGAAAAAATTAATTGTGATGACTTGGCACCATTAGTAGAGGATTACTGTAGCGTAATTATCTGGGCGTCACAATTCTCCTCCACTACAAGAAATCTCGTCCCAAGATTTAAGAGGTGAAATAAGGGGGAAAGGTCTGGTTACGAAATTCTAACGAATCTTCTCGGTCTTGGTTGCTCTTCTTGAAGAGGTCGATCCATTAAGTTGATGTCTTCATTTCTCTACTTTAGGTCATCATGATGAAGTAGGCATCCTTTCTTCGGGAAGTTCATCGTACTTACGAAAGGACAAGGGGTAACTTCAGAAGAACGGGCCTTACAAGGTTGACTATCTGGCGGATAACTCAGTGAATGTGGTAGAAAGTAACTCTTGAAAAGATACTTAAGAAAATATCGAGAGTAAAGTAAGAAGGTATAGTAATGAGTTTCAAGCAGATAAGAAATCTTTAGATGCCTGAAACAGAGCAGGAAAGGGGGTTCAGAGCAACGAATAAGCATTGCAGTTGAAACTAGAGTAGATCTCCTGGAAGGTGGCTCATGAATTACATAAGAAGTTAAGCGCGAGGAATAACTTTGACAACAGGGTGTATAGGAGAGTCAGGTTTCGATCCTGGGACCTGTGGGTTATGGGCCCACCATGTGGGTTAAAAGTAGGAAGAGCGATGACGTCGTGCATGATCATGTCAGCAAGGTATGTCAGAGGATAGCCTATCAGTTATGTCGGCAACAACATCAGTACCAAGGGGGAGGGACAAAGAGAACCATTTTCCTGCTCGTTGAACGAGGTGGACCAATAGGCAAAGTTCTCATCCATCGGTGGCTACCGGAATGTCATCAACAATAGTAACAGGGTCTTGCTGACAGAATTGTACAATGAGGTGTTTACATAAGCAGGAGAATATTACTGCTTAGATCATATAAACCTCAAGAAGGTTAAACAAAACGATGGAAAGGAATATGTGATTATCAGATTAAATAGAACAATGGAAAGGAAAAATGTGTTTAAACACATAATTCAGGGGTATATCCTTCCCAAGGACAAGCAAAACATGATATCGATGACAGGATATAATATAGAAAACTCTTTAGGTAAGGGGAGAGAAATTTCATGACATTACCTATACAACGGTCTTTGGATAATTGAGCAAGAAACATTTAGCATTGGGCTTGAAATGTTCTTGTTGAAAATCGAAGTACCATAGACATGCTTCGCGATAGCATTGACATGGTCAACAGGTGAAGATCAGACTTTGGAAACACAAAGGATCCATCAGGAATAACTGGTAGAATAAGTCTTACAATTTCCTTACGGAAGAATGGTTAACCTTGCTAAAAAGGAAGAACTATAACAATAGGTCCTCCGGCCAGGGGTGCTAGGCATGACATCACCTTACTGGGTTATATAAAGACTAATGTTATGACTCTTGGAAAAGGTTCCAACCATCATATCTGACCGAGATTCAGATCTCATTAATGACAGGATACCTCAGACTCAGGATGCCTGAGAAGAAAAGGTGCAACACAAATTGACGAGATGACAATGTACGATTATCGGGAAATGAAATATGGGAGCGAGTTCCGACACAAGAGTTCATTCAAACCAAGGAGAGGATGAGGTGGCTGACGAGCTCAGGGACAATCCATCGAGATTTCCAAAAAGATGAATTTCCACAACCATGTGAACAAGGAGATAACATTTGTCAAGTCAAATAATATACTGATGTATGCTCGAGGAAAACATACACAATTTGGTTGAAAGGTGCACCCGAAATATGGTCTTGGGTAGCATGATCAATGCTAGAATGGTGGTTCGATAACCAATGGTCTAAGAATGAAATGTTGACCATTAACTCCAAAGCAATAAGGTTTCTAGAATTTTTGGATTCGCACATCATAGTTCAATTGTAGGTTGTCCGGTTAGAAACAACACAAGGACCAAGGAATGAATGGAGATGGCAAGAACTATCACTTGTATCAAGAATTCTTAAGAGGTGGTGAAATTCTCACGACATTCTTGACATATAAGATAGTAATACTCCAAGGTAAAGAAGAATAATTGCTGGATAGCAAGGATCTCAAGGTAAAGCACAAAACACGAATAAGTTTGTGTTGGAGGGAAGTCAATAAAGTGGTCGATGATAACACAGATCATCGAGGGCAAGGATGGTATTTCTCATAATGAACTCAATTGACATCCTGGAAGAGCTTAGAATGCCAATGATGATCACTACACAATTGTTGAGAGATTTCATGAAGATGTAATCG
>NW_025244174.1:0-2807 GCF_018294505.1 Triticum aestivum
AGTGTGCGCTCGTCTTCACCTCCAGGAATGTCAAGCGTTAGCCCCGAATATGGGTCCACCACTTCATCAACCATGACACGAGCATAGCCCTCTGCAATCGGGATGCAATGGTAGGTTGCTTCGGGGGTCACTGGAAAAGCAATGCCATCCGCCACCTTCATGGATATGTTCTTCATTTTGGAGTGTAGCTCACAGTTAGTGTTCTCTATGATGTCATCCACAGGGTATGTAGCCAGCAGTGTGTCGCCCGGGGCAGAACCAACGCTACTTCTCGGCATGGATGGGACGGTGCTATCCAATGATGGACGATCATCCGCTTGATGTTGTCGCTGCTGAGACCCCCTTTCCTGGCTAAGTGAGTCGATCTGCTGCTGCTGGAATTTGAGTGCCAGGTCCGCGTGCCTTGCTTCTAGGCCTTGAAGACGTTCTGCGTCCTGCTTCCTCTGCTCCTCCTCCAGCTTCCTCTTCTTCTCCTCCTCCATCTTCTTTCTTGCACGGGACCTGTAGTCGTCATTCCAGTCCGAAAAGCCCTCATACCAGGGAATAACACCCATGCCTCGTGTTCTTCCCGGGTGTTCAGGATTTCCTAGGGCGCGCGTAAGCTCGTCGTTCTCTTTGTTGGGCGTGAACACCCCCACTCGAGCTTCTTCTATTGTGTCGAGTATCTTTTGTTCGGCTCCTTTTAGACTTGCCTTCTTCGAAACCAGGCCTGTCTTCGGGTCCAACGCCCCCCCATGCGCATAGAACCAAGTTCTGCACCTGGGGGGCCAGCTCCTAGTAATCGGAGTGACCCCTGCACCCTCCATCTCTTGCTCAGACTTATCCCACTTAGGCAATCCCACCGCGTAGCCACCTGGACCCAGCCTATGGAACTGCGTCTTTCTTGCGGCATTTGCCTTGTTTTTCATCGACCGTTCCTTAGATAATTCTGAATCCTTGAAGGTCACGAAATCGTCCCAGTGTTCTCTTTGCTTCTCCAGTGTTCCCTTGAAATCTAGAGTCTTCCTTTCATTAGCGAGGTAGTTGGCCCATACAGTTTCCTTGTGGGTGTTGAATGCAATTGCCATCTTCTTAAGAGCAGCGGCCTTGACTTTATCCACATCTGCTTTAGTGAAATGATCCGGTAGGGTGAAATGTTCCATCAGAGATTTCACCAGGTCTTCTTTGGTTCTGGCATCGACCCAAGTAACACCTGGACGTTTAGTCTTTGGCTCTTTCCATTCTTGAATGGAGATCGGGAGTTTGTCCTTCACAAGAACTCCGCACTGACGAGTCCACTTGTCCACAACGTTCTTAGGCGTGACGGGTTCGCCACTAAGTTTGGTGGATTCGATGTGGTACTTTACACCATCCTTCAACAATCTGCCCGGGCCTCGCTTTGTCTTGCTGTCTGTAGAAGCAGATTTGCTCGATCCAGAGGGCTGAAAGAAGAAAGATCGATTCGTTAATATATCTTCAATAAAAAAACATGTGATGATCACCAGGATGCATGCTTATATAAATATATACCTCGCCGGAAGTCTTTGTTATTTGAAGATCAGCATTGTCTGTGTCATCACTAACATTGTCTGTGTCATCATAATCATAAGTCATGACTTCATCAGCTCGGTCGTCGAGATCGAATATCTTTTCATCACCCTCTCCAGTATTGTTCAGATATTGGGAGCCGTCATCATTCAGATCATCTAGCTTATGAGGGATGCGTATGATGTCGAACAATTCCTCTTCTCTCTCTCTGCTGGTATTGTCCGCCATAGCTTTTACTTTACTAATTAATACAGAAGAAATATAAAACAATTTAGTATTCAAATTACAATGCATGGATGCAATTAATCAATAAGGAAAAACTGAATCTCGAATACATCGTCTCGAATATATAATCTCGAATACATCATCGTCTTAATATATATAATCTCGAATACAACGTCTCAAATATTATATATCGAATACATCACTGGCTAGGTACCTAATAAAGATCGAGTACTACAGAAGAATCTAGGGCGCCACTCGCGGTTCCTGGGGCGCGGGCGGTGCACACCCAAAGAGAAGGAACCATCACAGGATCATATCTCCGGTCATCTGCCCAAAGAACCCGCCAAGTAGTGGAGAACCTGACATCGTCCATAGCAGCCATGTAGCGATGGACGTGCTCATCTTCCTCCCTGACACGGCGACGCACCACCTCCGGCGAGGCCGGCTGCCTCTGCACCGAATGTGGCCCACGCGAACGCCACCAAAGAAGATCAGTGTCGACGATGGGACCCGAGGTCGGGTTCATCACCAAGCGGTGCGCCCCTCCAGGTAGCACCTCCCAGTGCCAGCCTGGCGGAGCCCAGTCCCGGACATGGGTCCTCTGAAGCATGACGTCGTTGCGAACGGGTCGACGGCGAGGATGCGGGCTGGGCATATCGTCGAGAACAAATACTATATGCCGGCAAAAAGTAAAATTTTTTAAATGATTGGATTGTGATAATTAAAATTCTATATATATGCAAATTCTAACAATTTGACATTAATCTAATTCATCTAACTAAAAATAATTCTGAAATTTCCTGATTATATAACTAACATTTCTATAACAATTCTAATATTTATATAACTAAAAAACAGAAAAATTGCTAACATTTCTATAAATATTTCTATAACTAAAAAACAGAAAACATTTATAACATTTCTATATAACTAACATTTCTAATATTTATATAACTAAAAAATAGAATAATTTCCTAACATTTCTATAACTAAAAAACAGGAAAAAAATTAACAAACAAACTAATAATGTGTGTGTGTAGTGTGTGTGTGTGTGT
>NW_025244175.1:0-2807 GCF_018294505.1 Triticum aestivum
CAAATAGGCCCAATGGCAGGCTAGCCCGTCAGTTTTGGAGAAAATGCCTAATTAGAAAAAAATAGTGTCAATTTATTTCTGAACTTGGGTACAAACTTCATAAAATAGTTATGTGCGATATGCGGCATGACCGCTTGGGGTCAATAGCTCCTGTGCGACATTTTTCTTGGGAATTGAACGGAGTGTGACGCTGTTGATGAAAATGGCTTTGGGACGACACTTTTGAGCGAGTAAATAGCCCAGACTCGACATGGCCCTTAAGCTGAACTGATGCCCTCATTAGCTGTTATGGGCTGGACTTATAACTTATCCACATAAGCGCGGGACCCACCTCTTCGCAGCTAGAAGAGACGACCGCCCGTGCCCGTCCGCCCGCCGCCGCCCATTGCTTCCCCTTTGAGATAATTCCTTATTTAACACTGGCTTAAACTTTTATTCCCTATTTAACACTGGAAAAATATTTCTTTCCTATCTAACACAGCCTTTAAATTTTGTTTCCAATATAACACTTTCATCTTTTTTGTGTGCAAACAATGTTAAATGAAACGTGAAATGACAATTCTACCCTCATACATATGTTCAGTTTTATTTATTTATTCCGGTGTCCTATTTAAGGGTGGAATCCATGATTAGTGTAACAGAATGGTGTCATATTCGTGGAGATCACACGTACGCTAACTCACTACTGGATGGATTTCTTAAGCTAGCATGCACACAGCACACGCACGTATAAAACAACATGGCCGCCGGCTTGCTTGATTGACGGCTCGACTAGACGAAACACGCACACGACACACGCGAACAATACGAGGACACGCCGAGTTGATTACAAAAGGACGGTGTCGTGCCTTTGGATTTATTTTTGACCGTGTCGTGCCTTGGGATTTTTAATTGCTAGTATTTCTGATTGGAGTCACGGTTCAGTGTACCTATATATCAGGTGCCAACCCAAGCTAGACTTTTCAAAGTATCAAACTCTAGTTGTATACGAAATCAATGCATACACATGTATGCGTACAAGACACGGACATAGACGAGTTGGGTTTAATTCCAACATCGGTGTTCTTGTGCAAGCGGATTGTGGGCCGGGTGAAGCCAATGAGAATGACTTTGACCTGACTTAGGTCCTTCTAGTGCCGGGGGTAAATTTGTCATTTCACATGTCATTTAACACCATTAGATCAAAAAATGTACGGAAGTGTTATATTAGGAATAAAATTTAAAGTTGGTGTTATATAGGGAAGAAATATTTCTTTGATGTTAAATAGGGAAATAAAATTTAAAACAATGTCAAATAAGGAATTCTTTCTTCCCCTTTTCCCATTCTTCCTCTTCCCCTTTCCCTCAAAAGTGAAGTATTTCAGGTAGCTTTACGGCCGCCGTACCTTCGAAGTGTTGGAAGTGAACCCTCTTGAGGCACTTAACCGACAAGGTGGCCCAAGGTAGCGCATGGGGAAGCCGGGAAGGAAGCTCTATTCGCCAGACTTCTTTGCACGATATCATCGAGGTCGATTTCCTCGCAACGTATAGGCGCAAATAGGGACTTGCAGAAATTCGTCCTCATCCTAATGACCACCCCAAAATCGTTGAGGATGGTAGCATGAGTGTGGATGTCCTCCTTGATAGGGGCTTCAAAGATGGCGTCGTCGTCCGCGTAGAGAGATGAACGAAACAACTCTCCTTGCCCTCTCCCCAAGGGGTGCAAGCCCCCCCTCTCGGCGACCAATTGCAAGAGACGTGCAAGGGGGTAGATCCTGATGACGAAGAGCAGCAGGGAGAGAGGGTCGCATTGGCGCCTTTAGTAAACGATTGAAGGAAGTTGATTCACCAACTGAAGGATGTGAAATAAAACACGTCTATTACTTTATCAGTACTTTATTGGTGGTGATGAAAACATATAAAGCATTACAACAACTCTTTTGGTGGTTGAAAAACTGAAGAACTAGACCCTTACACACTCATGTATGTCTACACAACTACACCTTACCGTTATAGTGAAAATTGTTAGATAAAATGAGAATAAACGAGACACGAGAGACACAAATTTTTACGTGAAAACCCTTGCGGGAGAAAACCACGGACACACGAAGGTGCAGTCACTATGACGGAGGAGTATTACAAACACAAGACGACAGACCGTCTTTAGGTGCAATTACATGGAGTATATATGAGCGCAACACATAAGAGTTTTTGGAGGACAGGTAAACGAGTTATACTCGTACGTGACGATACCAACACAAAGGCCCACACCGTTTATACTACGTCTAGTTCAATACGGTACTAGAATTTGGATCATTATTTAACAAAAATGTTGGGCTTGTCCTTCTGCCTGCAGCATATTCAACAAACAAAAGTGCTGATTTGTCACTTCACGCAGGCTCATGATGCAAAATCGCTTTTATGTTGTATTGACACTTACTTCATGCAAGTTCCACTTGCATGCGAAGAACCATTAATTAGCAAAGAGAATTTTTTAGATACTTCAGTTTTTTTCTAGGTCGGCAAGTTACTATATTTTGGAGGATTTACCGTGCGACAATCAATTTCGTGCAATCGTGCAATTGAACGAACAAAGCCCTCCAATCCGAGAACAATGGCCCGAATCTAGATAGCCTGGATCCCAACTCTACTTAGTGTGGTTCCATCGGCACATCTCCAAACCGAGCTCTTCTTCCCCAAACAGATCGATGGCAAACCAATTCCCTTGTTCAATGTAGAGTCAATTGCACCGGTGGTGCTTGAACTTGCCGCAAACGGTCACTTTGATACTAGAACTTGTGACATACATTGAACTGGCGCAAAAACTT
>NW_025244176.1:0-2806 GCF_018294505.1 Triticum aestivum
ATGACCGCCTTTATTTAGCTCACTCCTTCGGCTATCTTGGTGGGTCAGAGGAAAGAGTAAAGAAGTTACAAGGTTGCCTACTGCTTGACATGACTCGCAAAGTCTCCAAGTTGCTTGGGGTTCTAGCATCTGTGGAACCAAATGATGCGCTTATGTGTTTGGACTTGCTACCTGGCAGTACGGTGAAGACCGCTTCATTGTGTGATTCGAAGTGTGCAGCAACTAACTCTGTGGTTGGATATACTATACTTGATGATTGGTTTATGAGAATGTTAAACATGAACCTTTTTGGGTCATGGGTTGACGGTGAAGCAACGATGGACGTTCTTCCCTTCTGTCATGCTTTGGTCCAAGTTGCGGTCGCTACAAAACATGTGAAACTCAGACGGTTTATCGTAGATGCTATGCTTCCAGCTACAATTAAGCGCCTTTGTGACGATCTTCCATGTGCGGTTCAGCAGACAATCAGAAAGTTAAGTTGCCATCTGAACCCAAGCAAGAGCAAAAAGGCTACCGAAGATCTTTGGGTCCTATGTGAAGAGATTTATAAAGTTTTTATACAAAATCCGGATTTCACTGCTGAAGGCCCAGACCGTGAGAACACAGGAGACCGGTTTAAAAATTGGTTTTCAAGGCAAAATCAAGAACTTCTGGTGAAATCATCTTGTCCTATTCCAGAGGATTTTCCTGTCAATTTGTGGAATTGGGAGCTTGAAGACGAATTTCAAAGGTACCTCCCTATCTATGTTGACATATTGTATGAAGCTGATGCAATAGATTGTCCAGAGTATGAATATCCATGCCAGTCTACGCTTTTTGAGAAACTGAGGCCTGAATTTAGATTAGAACATGGCATTAGCAACAGTCTGGATGGTCATGTTAGGATTATATGCAATATGGTGCATCGAAAATTACCCGCAGCATGGTCTGAGATGCATTCCCGTCAAATGGACGAATGGCTTTGTAAACTCATTTCCTCGAAACATTACATTACAGACTCTAATAAACGTCATAGTGCCATGGCTCGGTTTATGGAAGACTTGCCGATTGATGCAAAGCTTTCTCCATTGGACGTGAAAGATGCGATTGCTACTTTTTATAATGTCATATTGTACTACTTGGAACCTAAGTTTCATCCTCTAATAAGGGAGGGTCAAAAGGACTTCCTTATAAAGGTAGCTCATCAGTTTAATTTTGCACAAGAGGCCAATTCGTGCAAGCCTCTTGAGCCGGAATTAAATGATTTTCCTGTCTATTTGCAGCCTTATGCATGTTCATACATCTATAGAATGAAGATAGAGTGCAAGTATTTTGAGGCAAGAGAACATGTCCGTCTGCATCAAGAGTTTGACCAATATTTGGCCTCTGGGGAACTAGACGATGGTGTCTATAAGTTCAATTCTTCACAGGATAAGTCTGTTCTGCAATTTGCTGAGAAACACGTTGTGAAAAGTCGGTTTGGGAAGCTCGACCATAAGCTCATGAAATTATCTTTGGAGGACCGAGGTCCGATTGTGGATACACAACGTCAAATAGATACTTACTCTGAGAACTTGAGAGACATCCTCGCGAACAAGGAGCTGAATGTCAGCATCCAAAAATTGATGAACAAGCTAGAGGAGGAAGGCTTTTTCGACGTCGATAACGATTCTATCGACTGGGGCAAGCCATGTTTTGTATCACTTATAGACAGATTTAAGGAGCTGGTTTTCAAAGGACATGGCTGCCCCAGACATGTTGTTGTTCAAGGAATTATGGAGTACCTGGCAATCTCACAAAGAAGCGGCGTAATAACTGGACAATTTTCTCTTGAAAAGGTTGTTGAAGAAGAGTGTCGTAGATGGAAGGGAAACATCGCAGATCTTTGGATGGATACAAGATACTATGAGGAATCATATCATGACTTGTTGAGAAATCCTTTGAAAAAGATAATATGATGCAGAGCCCATCACTCAGGATTTGGATTCAGCAGTTTCAGCCAACAACACATACAGGAAACCTTCTTTGCTGGTGAATTGATATTAGCTTTTCGGTACGTTCGCAAGTGTTTACGTTTCAAATAAGCCTTCATGCACTGAATCTGAGACATATGTATGCACTCATACTTTTTTCATTTCTTTGCACTGTTAATTCGCGTATTCTGCATGCACTGAATATATTGACTTCGTCCACAAATCATAACATCGATCCTCCTCCTGTTAGGCTGTTACTACCAAGGAATTGTATTAGTTAATGCTCGCAGGAAATTTCTGTCACTACGGATTTGAAACACGAACTCGAAGCACACACACCGACAGAAATGAAACGATCTTAATTAACACGACTTCTCAACGGCCGGGAAACATACGTCCCCGTCAATCAGCTGCTTGATCTAGCTACCATTACTACAAAATACTCAGCTCCGGTCCAGCTTACACATGACTGGTTCATGCATATGTACATCAGCCGATAAAGTCAACCGGCCGCATGACCGGTTAGTGAGCCCATTTTCTAAAAAAATCAGGGTCAGTGAACTACTGTTTGTTACTCCTTATTTGTGTATCATCGTGTCATCACCGACGCCCTGTGAGATTGTTTTTCGGTGCCACTGGGTTGTCAGGAGCTGAGTGAGCCAATTGAACGACGAACGGGGCAACTACCGGCCGGTGTAGTAACCTTCCAACGAAGCAAAAAGATCCAACAAAAAATCATTGCCAATAAGGGCTAGCTAGGAATGCTCGCCTATATAAGTGGCTTCCTGCTGGAACTACAGCAGCAGGCATTCTCCGCGCACTGATCACTCACCTCCCTCCTCTCTCTCTTTTAT
>NW_025244177.1:0-2806 GCF_018294505.1 Triticum aestivum
CTTGGACGGGGCGTCAAGGGCTTGCTCAAAGGAGAGGGCGGGCAGCCATGCTCCCTTGCCAGTTTTCTGCCGCTTGGTCTTGGGCTGACCAGTCGACTGCTGATCTTCGACTGCTGCTACCTGCCGGCTGCTGGGCCTTGGGCTTGTTGTCGTTCTGCTGGCGCCGGTTGGTGTCACCAGCCGGCGTTTGGGAAGCCGGAGGGAGCACCTTTCCATACGCGTCCACTCAGAGCTCCGACTTCATGGAGGAGCCGGCCATAGCGTACTTGTCCGCTATGATCAGCAGCTCGTCAAGGGTAGCCGGCTCATCGCAAAGGAGCTTGAGCTTGATCAAGGTTCCCTCTCGGCACCCGACAGTGAAGTACACTATGGCCTGCACCTCGTGCACCCTTTCGCAGGAGTTGGGCAACTCACCCCACCGCGTTAATTAATCGCCGGTGGACTCAGTCGGGCCTTGGACGCACATGGAGAGTTGGCGAGGCTTGGGCGGCCGCTTGTACGTGCTAGTGAAGTTGCGGATGAACACTTCGGTGAAATCCAGCTAGCTGTTCACGCTATACGGCTTGAGGCTGTTCAGCCATCACTACTGCAGGATGCTGCTAATGCAAGACTATGATTAGAGACCCTTCGAGAAACTGTGTGCGATGCAATAATCGCAAACGATGGTGTAAGAGAACCGTCAAAAATTCCTAAAATGTTTACGATGATGGATGCATCAAATATGGTTTAGATTTTAGTTGCATGTGTGATGCAATGCAAGGCATATGCTTCAGTTCATTAACTGTTTGCAATGAGGAGGAACAAAAGAAACGGGCAGCCAGATGAAGGCGTGTACGATACACAACATACAGTTCACTCGGATGAACTATTTATGATGAGGAGGAACAATAGAAATGGACAGCTAGATAAAGGTGTGTGCGATTGAGGGCATACCCTTCAGAAGGATTAACTGTTTGCGATTAAGCAACAGAACAGAAATGGTCAGCCAGATCAAAGGTGTGTGCGATTGATTGCATACACTTCACACGGATGAACTATTTGCAATTAGCCACAACAAACAGAAACAGTTAGACAGATCAAGGTGTGCGCGCTAGACGGGCAAACATTCTAATTAAAAGAAGCGTGCGCGATGGTAATAACTAGCGCGCACGGTGCTTGGAACAGGACGTGTGCTGACATTGCCGATTGCGGTGCACCAAACGCCACGTATGCGGCCGAGAATGCGTGCCCACATAACGTCGTCCGGGAATAGTGCCGCACTTAGAAATTATAGAACCGTCAATAAATTTTGAGCCTGCGTCCCGTCACCTTCCAAATTGCAAACATGTTCACATCGATCAAACCTAAACGGTTTCCCACTTAGGAGTGTATTAGTACTCTGTTATAAATACAGTACTATGCCAAGATGACTGCACATTCCTTCTTCACCTCCTCATCCACAAAAGCGAACAAGTCATTCAACATCGTTCTATTGCGTCTGCCATGACCAGATTGAGTTCTCGGTCGAGAGAATACCACCACAGAGAGGCGAGCATGGAAGCGGAAGCACGAGAGATGTCCCGCTTAGCCGCAAAAGTAGCTGACATGTCCCGCCGCTCCGCCGAAGCAGCACGGAGGTCCCGCCACGCCGTTGATGGAGCAGACTAGTCCAGTCGCGCCGCGGAAGCAGCAGAGATGTCCTGCCGTGCCGCAAATGCAGCAGAGATGTCCTCCCGCACCGCGGTGGCCTGAGAAAATCACTCGAGGGCACTCGAGGACTCTTACAGGCGCATGCATGCGATCCTCCATAGCCAGATGGATCATATCTCAGGCTGCATGAAGATGCGGGACGAGTTGAATGCATCATTTGAACAACTCTACGCCGATCGCGACCTGCTAAGGACGGCGATCGCCGGAAGGGCGGAGCAGGCGGAGGAGACCGCTACCTTGTTGAAGAGGACGGGCGTCATCGTCAAGAAACTTATGGACGAGAATGCCATGCTCCGCATCTAGTGCGACAGGCTGGTGGAGGAATCTGCGGTTGCTTCCGAGCAGCGTATTAAGGACATGAAACTTATGAAAGAGATCATCGCTGCTCGCAGCGAGAACTAGTCTCCGCGACCTGCAGCGCATCAGGAAAGTAGAGATTAGGGAGCCAAATCGTTGTATGCGTCTTCCTTCTTCTTTTTCCCTTGTGTATTTCGGGCGTAGACGCATGTAGCTTTTTTAGTTATCTTCCTAGATATGTAAGACAATTATTATCCACTTTCATCGTCCTTATATTCATCATGCTTGCTATAAGTCGTAGTCGATGCTATGTAGGTCCGTTGGATCTTACATCAAGATCCGTGCAAAGCTATCTTTTCAGATTTTCACTTTTCTCTCTTAAATATCTGTCCAGTGAGACATAGCCACACCATGAAACAGGGGCTCGGGCACCATTAATGGAGACGTTGGGAGGGAGGTGCGCGGTGGATAGAGGTCAAAGGGCTCTCCTCCTGATGAGCACGCGCAGGGGTTTGATCGCAGGACTCCCGTACTCAAATAGCTACCCCGCACGGCACCTCCTAGCCAATAAAAAAGGGACACGTGGCGGCACGTAATTGGTAAGTAGAACGCCCACGGTTTCAATAATAGTGGTTTTTCCAATTTGTAACGTTACAATACTTGTTCCAACATGTAGTTGTTTTTCCAATAGTTGTTTTTAATGTGTGCGCCTTCACAAAGATGACAGAAAAATTACCACAACATGTTGGTTCCAATGTCATGACACCATGCCAAGTTTCATGATTTTCACGCGTGTTTTGGATTTACAGGAATTAAAAAA
>NW_025244178.1:0-2806 GCF_018294505.1 Triticum aestivum
ATAAAAGAGAGAGAGGAGGGAGGTGAGTGATCAGTGCGCGGAGAATGCCTGCTGCTGTAGTTCCAGCAGGAAGCCACTTATATAGGCGAGCATTCCTAGCTAGCCCTTATTGGCAATGATTTTTTGTTGGATCTTTTTGCTTCGTTGGAAGGTTACTACACCGGCCGGTAGTTGCCCCGTTCGTCGTTCAATTGGCTCACTCAGCTCCTGACAACCCAGTGGCACCGAAAAACAATCTCACAGGGCGTCGGTGATGACACGATGATACACAAATAAGGAGTAACAAACAGTAGTTCACTGACCCTGATTTTTTTAGAAAATGGGCTCACTAACCGGTCATGCGGCCGGTTGACTTTATCGGCTGATGTACATATGCATGAACCAGTCATGTGTAAGCTGGACCGGAGCTGAGTATTTTGTAGTAATGGTAGCTAGATCAAGCAGCTGATTGACGGGGACGTATGTTTCCCGGCCGTTGAGAAGTCGTGTTAATTAAGATCGTTTCATTTCTGTCGGTGTGTGTGCTTCGAGTTCGTGTTTCAAATCCGTAGTGACAGAAATTTCCTGCGAGCATTAACTAATACAATTCCTTGGTAGTAACAGCCTAACAGGAGGAGGATCGATGTTATGATTTGTGGACGAAGTCAATATATTCAGTGCATGCAGAATACGCGAATTAACAGTGCAAAGAAATGAAAAAAGTATGAGTGCATACATATGTCTCAGATTCAGTGCATGAAGGCTTATTTGAAACGTAAACACTTGCGAACGTACCGAAAAGCTAATATCAATTCACCAGCAAAGAAGGTTTCCTGTATGTGTTGTTGGCTGAAACTGCTGAATCCAAATCCTGAGTGATGGGCTCTGCATCATATTATCTTTTTCAAAGGATTTCTCAACAAGTCATGATATGATTCCTCATAGTATCTTGTATCCATCCAAAGATCTGCGATGTTTCCCTTCCATCTACGACACTCTTCTTCAACAACCTTTTCAAGAGAAAATTGTCCAGTTATTACGCCGCTTCTTTGTGAGATTGCCAGGTACTCCATAATTCCTTGAACAACAACATGTCTGGGGCAGACATGTCCTTTGAAAACCAGCTCCTTAAATCTGTCTATAAGTGATACAAAACATGGCTTGCCCCAGTCGATAGAATCGTTATCGACGTCGAAAAAGCCTTCCTCCTCTAGCTTGTTCATCTTTTTTTGGATGCTGACATTCAGCTCCTTGTTCGCGAGGATGTCTCTCAAGTTCTCAGAGTAAGTATCTATTTGACGTTGTGTATCCACAATCGGACCTCGGTCCTCCAAAGATAATTTCATGAGCTTATGGTCGAGCTTCCCAAACCGACTTTTCACAACGTGTTTCTCAGCAAATTGCAGAACAGACTTATCCTGTGAAGAATTGAACTTATAGACATCATCGTCTAGTTCCCCAGAGGCCAAATATTGGTCAAACTCTTGATGCAGACGGACATGTTCTCTTGCCTCAAAATACTTGCACTCTATCTTCATTATATAGATGTATGAACATGCATAAGGCTGCAAATAGACAGGAAAATCATTGAATTCCGGCTCAAGAGGCTTGCACGAATTGGCCTCTTGTGCAAAATTAAACTGATGAGCTACCTTTATAAGGAAGTCCTTTTGACCCTCCCTTATTAGAGGATGAAACTTAGGTTCCAAGTAGTACAATATGACATTATAAAAAGTAGCAATCGCATCTTTCACGTCCAATGGAGAAAGCTTTGCATCAATCGGCAAGTCTTCCATAAACCGAGCCATGGCACTATGACGTTTATTAGAGTCTGTAATGTAATGTTTCGAGGAAATGAGTTTACAAAGCCATTCGTCCATTTGACGGGAATGCATCTCAGACCATGCTGCGGGTAATTTTCGATGCACCATATTGCATATAATCCTAACATGACCATCCAGACTGTTGCTAATGCCATGTTCTAATCTAAATTCAGGCCTCAGTTTCTCAAAAAGCGTAGACTGGCATGGATATTCATACTCTGGACAATCCATTGCATCAGCTTCATACAATATGTCAACATAGATAGGGAGGTACCTTTGAAATTCGTCTTCAAGCTCCCAATTCCACAAATTGACAGGAAAATCCTCTGGAATAGGACAAGATGATTTCACCAGAAGTTCTTGATTTTGCCTTGAAAACCAATTTTTAAACCGGTCTCCTGTGTTCTCACGGTCTGGGCCTTCAGCAGTGAAATCCGGATTTTGTATAAAAACTTTATAAATCTCTTCACATAGGACCCAAAGATCTTCGGTAGCCTTTTTGCTCTTGCTTGGGTTCAGATGGCAACTTAACTTTCTGATTGTCTGCTGAACCGCACATGGAAGATCGTCACAAAGGCGCTTAATTGTAGCTGGAAGCATAGCATCTACGATAAACCGTCTGAGTTTCACATGTTTTGTAGCGACCGCAACTTGGACCAAAGCATGACAGAAGGGAAGAACGTCCATCGTTGCTTCACCGTCAACCCATGACCCAAAAAGGTTCATGTTTAACATTCTCATAAACCAATCATCAAGTATAGTATATCCAACCACAGAGTTAGTTGCTGCACACTTCGAATCACACAATGAAGCGGTCTTCACCGTACTGCCAGGTAGCAAGTCCAAACACATAAGCGCATCATTTGGTTCCACAGATGCTAGAACCCCAAGCAACTTGGAGACTTTGCGAGTCATGTCAAGCAGTAGGCAACCTTGTAACTTCTTTACTCTTTCCTCTGACCCACCAAGATAGCCGAAGGAGTGAGCTAAATAAAGGCGGTCAT
>NW_025244179.1:0-2806 GCF_018294505.1 Triticum aestivum
GAAGGCTTGGTTATGTGGTTATGCTGTCAGTGGTGTGGCGATCTTTTGGCCACCACAATCTTTTGATTGTGATGATCCTGTTGTTGAAATTTTTGTCCCCGTGCTTTGCTTGTTAGGCCACTGTGCTACTGTATATGATAATTGTTGGGGTTTGGTACTTATTTAGGATCTTGGCATGCTGTTGTCTACGGTGTCGAACTTGATATGAAAGAAACACATATTTTTACTTGTACTGTCAACACTGCACTAAAAAACTGTAGCTTCTTCATTTTGTTGTTCTGTCAGGTCCTTTTACATAGGTATATGCATATTTTCCCTAAAGAAGCTCGCTATAAATGTCTCATGTATGAATGACTTGTGTTGATGTACATAAAATGCCTTTGGCTCTATCTGATTCTCAGCTTGGGTATTTGGTTAGCTGTAAAAGAAAAGTTGAAGCGTATGGCATGTCAAAACTGATTATATGTTTGAAACGGTGATTTTTCCTAGTTACTACAAAAATAATGGTACATCATGTGGAACTATGAATTTCTCTTGAATGTTTTCGATGCATTCCTTATTTAATCTTCCTCGTTGTCTGGGATGTTTTGCAGCAACTCATCGTGATGTATGAAGAGGTTGGTCTTGGCGACCCACAACTCTCGTCGGAGCGTCCTGGTGCTTGTCAAGCTGAAGTGGCTGGCTACGTGGTGTGACGATCTGGGCTGTCAAGGAAAAGTAGGGGGAAATCCCTACTTAGTGATCACAGGCACGAGTGAAGAGTGGATCCTCTTCCTTGCTGCAATCTTTTGCATGGGTAGTACTTGACTTGAAACAGAAGTACTGTAGTGTAATGTAATATTTCCCCTTGATATAGTTGAAGGGTGTCAAACTTTCTTTTGATCTTGGCTCCTCGGATGCATATGTTTTTGGAGAAATATATGCATATTACTGTTTTTCTTTTAGATCTTGTGGTATGAACCAATGTAGAGTTTGGCATGTAACATTACTGAGGATTAGGACATGCGCATTTTTGTCTCATAATATTGTCTGTTAAAGATGCAGTCAAAGGAAGTCCGTCCTGTTGTAGTAGATATCTTTTGATGTGTAGACTGCCAAAATTATTGTTGGTCACATGATGGATTTGTTTCTCTTTGAGTACCCACTTTGCTATAACCCGCCTATGCATATGGTGCCAGATTTGGTATGGTTTGATATCGGCCATCGGTTGGCGGCGGAGTTATATCGGCGTTCATGCCATGACGGTGGCCTCGGCTGATGACCATCTTGTTTGTAAGGTCTCGTTGTCCTCCTTGCCATGGTGGCAGTGTTGAAATGCTGGGCTGATGACCATCTTGTTTGAAGGTCTTGTTGTCCTCCTTGCCATGGTGGTACGGTTGCAATGCTGGGGCCTGATTTGGTCGCCTCGCACAGTAGTTTGGACTCCCTTTGATAAGGAAAAGATAATGTGTGCCATCATAATTATGTGAGAATAACTTTGAATCCTAGTGATACTTTGATAAGACCGACGTGGTGCGACCCTTCTGTTGTACCTTTGTTCTCATATATCAAATATATCCATGCGTATATATTTGGTGCACCCGTCTTCCAGTATCTTGGTAGCAGCGAGCACTGAAAGCAGATGCACGTTTGGAGAGTATTAGTGATTAACACGCATCTGATCTTATTAACTAATAGTAAGTTTGCACGTGCAAAGCACGATTAATCTTCTTAGAAATAATTCTAAGCCTCCTATGTTGTATCAAGATGTCTTTTGTCACTTGGAGAACACATCTCTAATAGTATATTTGTGTCGTAGTGGTTATATAGCGGACATATATACCACCTTCAATTATCTCTGACATTTGCCAAATTGATGAAGTATTAAGAAATGAATCAATATCACTACATTTGATGCATGAATGTTATTTAATAGCAGGTGATACCAAATACCACATGTGTATACTTAATCCGGATCTTGACAAACTCATCATATGAAACCACAAAAGAAAATCCATTCAATCAATTACGCAAAATAGACTTATGAAGTACTGAATAGCAACAAAAGAAATTTGTAAATTAACTTTGCATCAGCCATGACTTAAGTACGCGCAAATTCCAGTGAAATCAATCATCCGACCCACTATTGTGTGCACAATGGATTATACAAAAAAGTGAAAGAAATAATGTCGACTTAATCTTTTAGTAAATCTAGTATGATTGGAGAAGCATGAAGATATTTTACTGACCTTGATGCCTAGTAGGAGCAAAATAATAGAGCACATAGACTTACCAATGGCTAGTTGTCATGATGTTTTTTTTTCATAAATATGCCATCACTGAATTTATTGTACCAACATCGCTGACTATCTTCTAAAAAGGATAAGACCTGAGCAATGAGCTATCAATTTTCCTTCACCAATATGATGGACCTCTCAAATGGGGCTTGTTGCAACCAGCAAAGATCCTATATCTTGTCACCCCAGGTTCGGAATATTAGCTTCAGCATAGCAACAACTCCAAGATTTGCAGTACTACTATCTACACTATTTTTGTGCCTTTTCATATGAATAACAACATCTATAAGATCATCAATATGCATCTTTATAGTAAGGCAAAATGAAATAATAAGCATCTACATGATAACAGGAAGGTCAGTTTTATACCAGACTGCTTGTGAATGTACTTGATTAATCACATTGACTTGGTTTTTTCATATGGACAACACTATGCAGTTCCCTTCATCTTGGTGAGAACAAATGCATAGGTAAGACTTCTACACATCCAAAGGCCATAGTCGCCGCTTGAGCCTGGGTTGGTTCCCGGG
>NW_025244180.1:0-2806 GCF_018294505.1 Triticum aestivum
CTCCGTTCCATTGTTTTGTTCTTCGCTCGCCTCAATTGAGCCCTGCGGCATGCTGGTCTGTTCTGCCATACACTCAGATCACCAGGAGCCTTAACTGGAACAACAGGCGATGCTTCTCGTTTGCACTTGTTGCTGGTGATGATACAGCCGTTCGTTTCCACCTATCTGCTGGACATGCAAGTACTATCTTATACTGTAAACTTTGTCGTGGTCTTTTGATTCGATTTTCCGTTAATCATTTATTTCGTATAATCCACTTTGTTGCAGATAGCTACTCAACTTGTAGTGGAAAAACATCCTTACATCTTGTGCTGCCAATGACACTGAATGATCTCGACTGAATCTGTAGCCTGGGATTCCATTTCCGAGCCAGGAGAGAGCTAGTTCGATGTGCCTGGACAGTCAAAGTGCCTCTGAAACGTGTACCATGAAGTAATCATGCTGATAACTGGTAAGTTATTTACTTGCAGTTATCATGCTATGTGTTCATCATATCCTTGCAATTTTGTCACATTGTTTTCAACTTGCGAAGACATAATATATTTGCCGATGAAATAAAAATAATGCATGCTCCGTAAATGCATTTCAGCTTGGGACAAGACGTCGAAAATGCAGTGGACTATACACCCGACTAGAAGCTGCTACCAATGCTTGCAGCTGCATATACATGCTGTTATGCTGCAACTGGCCATGAATTGGCCATCACGTTCAGTTCTCCAGCATCTCTGTTAGCTGCCGGCCTCTAATATGGTGCAAGGTGAAGCTGAGAGGGATCTTTGCCATTTCTCCACTGCCAATGGAAGAGGAACGCATTGCTCCTGGGGCCTCAATGCTACAACGCCACTTTGAGATCTAAGAAGGAGTTTGCCCAGATGAAAAACCGGTTCTTGTGGAACACCATGGAATGGAAAGGCTGATCAACCTGATGAGAAGACCTGCAATTTTGGAACAGACTTGCTCTGTTTTCTAGTGCGTACTCTGTTTTTCTAGAGCTGGTATATTACTCTCCATTGGTTGTTGCCACAATGTCTGTGCTACTTTGTACACAAAGAATGATGACTGCATCTGTTGTTATCCATTTTCTACAAGTTTGAGTTGATGAAACAATACTCCTACTGCCCTGCTATATATGGTATTAACTCTGCGATTTTCATCGGTTTTGCTTTGCAAATTACAATTTGCCAGCAAAAAGGCCTCACGGCAGTATCCGACATCCATAATTTTATTTTCGAATGAGTAGTGTTTTCGATCCATAGTTAGTGATCATGTTTGCACACTGTAGGCAGTTTGTTAGACCGCGGGGAGCCTGCAGGCTGAACTGAGCAGTCAGCAGACCGACAAAGATACAAACAGGGATGTTAGTGGCTTTCAGAGGCAATCACCCTGAAGCTTTAACCTCATCAGCATGCCAACAGCAAGAACATAAAAGAGCAACAATCACTCTTATGCAGAGATTTGATGGTTTAGAATTTAAAATCGCCCTATCCGGTACTTTAGGCCGAAATTGCTCAACTACAGATGAGCCTTTACAAAGATCTCCTACCTTCTTCCCTCGGCGGAGCGTTTCCTGAATGGTGCAGCAACAGCCGCCGCCGCTGCCGGGAATCTTTGGTCCCCTGGCCTCCAACTACCATTTTGGCGCTGCGAGGTGGGGGACCTCGCATCTTTAAGATTTGTATGTTCTTTGTCATCGCCTAGTGATCTTTGTATTTTGTGAGAATAAAAGTACTTTCGTTCTTTTGACGGTGCCATAAGGTTAAAGAGTTTTCTATCCTCGCAGATCCGACTATTCGGATCTTATGAGTTTATGTTGGTATGTTTATGCCGTCTAGTGATCCAATTTTCATAGATACATTTACTTAAAATTAGATCCCATGTTGATAGGTTTATTCACGAAAAAACTGGACGAAAAATCAAATCAAGAGCACGTTTTTCTTCGCTTCTGAAGAGTCACATCCGTGGCTATCATGAAAGAAAATTGATGCCTCTCGTGGAAGCAAAGTTGTGCCTCCCGTGGTAAAAAGAAAACAAGAAAACACATTTATTTTTTTCGTTTCCGAGAGTCACAGCCCTGCCTCTCGCGGAAGCAAAATCGTGCCTCTCACGGAAGTAAATCCATGCCTCCCACGAAATCAAATATGTGCCTCTCGCTGAAGCAACTATGTGCTTCTCGTCGAATGGAAAAAAGAAAACACATTTTTTTGCGCAATTTTTTTGTCCAAAAGCTAAGAAAGACCGGTAGAAAACTGAACAGCCGAAAAAACAGAAAAAAAACATCTAAAAGGCGGAAAAACGTGTGAGGAAAAATAAATAGCATACGGAGCGCCCAGAGCACGACACATGGTGGCGGCTGAGTGGCGCGCTCTAAGCCCATCCCAGGTGACCCTTGGGGATGCTCGGAAGGAGCGCTCCACTGTTACTTGCTCTCTCCCAGTGGTGGTGACATTGAACGCATCACATGCATGCCACTTATCGCAACCACACAATTTTGATCGAATTTTCTCACCTTGCACCTGGAGGTTCTGTTTTTTTCTTAGATTCACTTTTACAAAATGATTTATTTCTCGAATCATGCGTCCCAATCATGAACTGTTCTCACCATTGTGCTTCTAGCGTCGAGGTCTACAAAACTAGATTTCATGTTGACAGGTTTTGACATACTTTATTTCGAACAAACTCTATGCTCCCAAACTATAGTAAATCGTTTTTAAAAACAGTACTAGATTGTGATTCAAACTATACTAATGTGTGCTTTACTTTACTTTTGGAAGCATAATTGTGTTTTTTCATGCGTATGCTACTTGTG
>NW_025244181.1:0-2805 GCF_018294505.1 Triticum aestivum
TAAAACAAATCCACCACCGTGCTCTAAAATATATAAGTGAAGCACTAGAGCAAAATTATATAACTCAAAAGATATAAGTGAAGCGCATAGAGTATTCTATCAAATTCCAAATTATGTATGGCTCTCTCAAAAGGTGTGTACAGAAAGGATGATTGTGGTAAACTAATAAGCAAAGACTCAAATCATAAAAGACGCTCCAAGCAAAACACATATCATGTGGTGAATAAAAATATAGCTCCAAGTAAAGTTACCGATAGAAGTAGACGAAAGAGGGGATGCCTTCCGGGGCATCCCCAAGCTTTGGCTTTTATGTGTCCTTAGATTATCTTGGGGGTGCCATGGGCATCCCCAAGCTTAGGCTCTTGCCACTCCTTGTTCCATAATCCATCAAATCTTTACCCAAAACTTGAAAACTTTACAACACGAAACTCAAAGTAGAAAATCTCGTGAGCTCCGTTAGCGAAAGAAAACAAAAGACCACTTCAAGGTACTGTAATGAACTCATTCTTTATTTATATGGGTGTTATACCTACTGTATTCCAACTTCTCTATGGATTATAAACTATTTTACTAGCCATAGATTCATCAAAATAAGCAAACAACACACGAAAAACAGAATCTGTCAAAAACAGAACAGTCTGTAGTAATCTGTAGCTAGCGCAAGATCTGGAACCCCAAAAATTCTAAAATAAATTTCTGGACGTGAGTAATTTATATATTAATCATCTTCAAAAATAATTAACTAAATATAACTCTCCCAATAAAAATTACAGCAGTTCTCGTGAGCGCTAAAGTTTCTGTTTTTTACAGCAAGTTCAACAAGACTTTCCCCAAGTCTTCCCAACGGTTCTACTTGGCACAAACACTAATTAAACACAAACAAAACAGAGGCTAGATAATTTATTTATTACTAAACAGGATAAAAAAGCAAGGAATAAAAATAAGATTGGGTTGCCTCCCAACAAGCGCTATCATTTAACGCCCTTAGCTAGGCATAACAAGCAAGAATAGATCTAGGTATTGCCATCTTTGGTAGGCAATCCATAAGTGGCTCTCATGATAGATTCATATGGTAATTTTATTTTATTTCTAGGGAAGTGTTCCATGCCCTTTTTTAATGGAAATTGGAATCTAATATTCCCTTCCTTCATATCAATAATTGCACCAACCGTTCTAAGGAAAGGTCTACCGAGAATAATAGGGCAAGAAGGATTGCAAACTATATCAAGAACGATAAAATCTACGGGCACATAATTCCTATTTGCAACAATAATAACATCATTAATTCTTCCCATATGTTTCTTAATAGTGGAATCCGCAAGATGCAAGTTTAGAGAGCAATCATCAAAATCACGGAAATCTAGCAAATCACACAAAGTTTTGGGAATAGTAGACACACTAGCACCCAAATCACACAAAGCATAAAACTCATGACCTTTAATTTTAATTTTAGTAGTTGGTTCCCACTCATCATAAAGTTTTCTAGGGACAAAAACTTCCAATTCAAGTTTTTCTTCAAAAGATTGCAACGATATGTTTAGTAAATGCTTTATTTTGACTATAAGCGTGAGGAGAATTTTAGCACGGATTGCAACAAGGAAATAAAATCAATCAAAGAGCAATATTCATAGTTAAATTCCTTGAAATCCATAATAGTGGGTTTAGCAACATCTAGGGTTTTAATTTCTTTAATCCCACTTTTATCAAATTTAGCATCAAGATCAAAAGATTCAGAATTCTTAGAATGCCTTCTAGGTAAAGGTGGATCATATTTAGTATTATCAAGATTCATATTGCAAAACAAAGATTTAGTAGGGTACACATCAATAACTTTTAGATCTTCATCATTATTTTCATAGGAACTAGAAGAACACGCTTTTATAAAGGCATCTTTCTTAGCACGCATCCTAGCGGTTCTTTCTTTGCACTCGTCAATGGAAATTCTCATGGCTTTGAGAGACTCATTGATATCATGCTTAGGTGAAATGGATCTAAGTTTCAAAGAATCAACATCAAGAGCAATTCTATCAACGTTCCTAGCCAAATCATCAATCTTAAGCAATTTTTCTTCAATCATAGCATTAAAATTCTTTTGTGAAGAAATAAATTCTTTAATATTAGATTCAAAATAAGAGGGCATCTTAATATAATTTCCATAAGAATTGTTGTAGGAATTACCATAATTATTAGAGGGATTACTAGGATAAGGCCTAGGGTTGAAATTTCCTCTATACGCGTTGTTACCAAAATTGTTCCTACCAAAAAAATTCACATCCATAGATTCATTATTATTCTCAATCAAAGTAGACAAGGGCACATCATTAGGATCATAAGAAACACTCTTATTAGCAAATAATTTCATAAGTTCATCCATCTTTCCACTCAAAACATTAATTTCTTCTATCGCATGCACCTTTTTATTAGTAGATCTTTCAGTATGCCATTGAGAATAATTAACCATAATATTATCTAGGAGTTTAGTAGCTTCTCCTAAAGTGATTTCCATAAAAGTGCCTCCCGCGGCCGAATCTAAAAGATTTCTAGAAGCAAAATTCAATCCGGCATAAAATTTTTGTATAATCATCCACAAATTTAAACCATGAGTAGGGCAATTACGTATCATTAATTTCATTCTCTCCCAAGCTTGTGCAACATGTTCATGATCAAGTTGCTTAAAATTCATAATATCGTTTCTAAGAGAGATGATCTTAGCGGGAGGAAAATACTTAGAGATAAAAGCATCTTTGCACTTGTTCCATGAATCAATACTATTTTTAGGCAAAGATGAAAACCAAGCTTTAGCAC
>NW_025244182.1:0-2805 GCF_018294505.1 Triticum aestivum
GTGCCGACAGCCCCGGAACCTAAGCAACGGTGATAGCAGCCTCGCGAAGATAGGAGTTAACCTGGTCAGCTGTTCCCGTGGGAAATGGAGTTCCATGGACACTGATGTTTCACAACCCGCTTCCGCCATCAACCGCTAGAAATCAGTTGTTGTACTCACAGACCAGAATGGTCTTGTACTTCATATTTTGTGTTTTGCTTGGAATTTCTGTATCAAGTTGGTGCCTCATCAGCTAACAGTAGTCCTGGGGCGGATGAGCACAAGGGCCATTTTCTGGGAATTAATACCTAGAGAAACCGGTCCCCACAAACTTGGTATCAGAGCTAGGCTGACCATTGGCTAATCCTATCTTAGAGAGGTCGAAAAACTTAGGCAAACCAACCCACCAGACCTTAACCAAACCCCAGCCAAGCTTCTTGTGCAAGATAGCCACACAGTGACCCCGACACTTTTCGCAGTCGGTGCCCAACCTATCAACCTAGCCCGTCAATCACACGCCAGTGACCGATGGCTAAAATGTCTCATTCGCAAGCGTGCGAAGGAAGACTCCGTCCCCTTTTCTATAAAAAGGGCACGCTAGCCCCAACCCAGCACAACACATTCTCTACCCCAAACTGAGCCATAATGCCTGGCCCCGTAGTGCACAATGAGACCACAACAACCAATCTTGGAGGTTTCGTGACCATACTCGCAAACCTCAGCCGTCGTGCCTACGCATTAGAAGAGCCCCCAGAATATGTTGTGTACCAAGGCACCATGAGCGGTGAGGACCACCAATTCTGGGCCACTGTGCACATCTACGGTAGGGGTC
Source organism: Triticum aestivum (assembly GCF_018294505.1). Taxonomy (NCBI): domain Eukaryota; kingdom Viridiplantae; phylum Streptophyta; class Magnoliopsida; order Poales; family Poaceae; genus Triticum; species Triticum aestivum. Next base: position 812 of record NW_025244182.1, read on the forward strand.
TGTCACCAGAACGCCCCTACAGGTTCACCGGAAGAACAACTTCCTTCGACCCACAAGCCATCCAGCTAGCTGCTCGAGAGGCTATAGTTCAACTTCGGCAGTTGTCGCCCAGAGTTAACTGTCGCTCGTTCTACCACTACCCCAGGCGTGAAGGGTATGGTAGACCACCCCAAGTTGCCAACAGAGATCATGAGACAGATCCCGCATTGTTGCACCTAGTGCGATATGTAAATGCACTAGAGGCACTGTTCGATCAGATCACCATTGATCTGATCGCAGCTCGAGGAGAGCTGGTTCGTCGAGCCCCAGCAAGAAGAGAAGACGAGCCCGACGCCGACAACCCAGTCGTGCTGTTCGGACACCCGATCGAGACCCTGAGCTCAGCTCCAGCCGCCAACCGAGATGCTTTGATGACCCCAGAAGTGCTTCGTCGCCTTTTGGGAGCACACTCCAATGGGGTTGTGGCTAACAATCCCCGTAATGGTCATCATCGCTACCCCGACCCTGCAGTTCCTCCACCATCTCCGGCTAATCCCGACAGTGAGACACGTGGAGAAGCCTCGACATCCACCAGGCACGCCCGTTTAGACGTAAACGAGGTAGACTAAGCTGTACGAGTAGTACCGAGTCTCGGTGTATCCTCGCTTTGCAATCGTGTAACCTTGTGAATAAACACAACCTGTCGTTGTGCCTCTGTTTTAATAGTAGCTTTGCGTATTTTGTCAGCGCATAGTTGCACATTTTCCGGGCACAACTACCAATACCAACCCCGACGACACTCACAGTAACACGTCTCTTTATGAGATATGTGTATCTCTGACACTGACCCCGATTCTTGAGCCAATCTGGCATATTTGTTACCTTTCACCATGGTAAATAAATCAGCCCAGATGCTATATAAAAAGGCTACCTTGTGACCTTACCCAGCACCCCTCACCTTGTGCACCACTCTCACAACCATTTCTTGCCATGCCGAGCCCTAGTATTTATCGGAGAACCCCAGACGCAACCCCAGGTAGCTTTGTCAAGATATTGTGGGACTTTACCTGCAGTACCATGGGTTCTACCCAGCCACCCCAGTACGAGCTGTTCAAATCGAGAATCACCCCTTCCACCTCGGAATATTGGGCAGCAGTACACATTCCTCCCATAGACCCCAACCAAGATCCAACGGAGGTTTCCTTCGTGGGGAAATCCATGCCGACCCCACGCTTGGCCATAGAAGTTGCTGCGAACGAAGCTATTTCTCGCCTTCGATCCGCAGTACCCTATGCCCGCGAACGAGGATATTATTACTTTCCGAGCCGTGCAGCACCCGGAGGAGTACCAACTTTTCTCGATCGGCGGATTGAGAAAGACCCAGTACTGGCCAACCTTATGCAGTACATCATCGCTCAAGAGCATCTGAACCAGCGAGTAATGGATTATCTCCAGAGTCTCACCGATCTGAACCCTTAGGTTGCAATCGGCAGACCACTGAGGCCCGACCCGGAGAGACGCATACATCGACTGGTCAATCCACTTCCTCCAATTGAGGAGGAGTGTATCCCTTTACCAGAGACATTTTATCGGGACCCCGTCCAGTTACCATTTTCATTTTAGACGTCACTGCTGTGTTTGTTATTTCAGCATTTATTATTACGTTGTAGCTTATGCATGGTACCTCGAATTTGTGCGACGAGTCGTGTATTTAGTTTCTACTAGTATGACTAGTTTTCTTCGTGATTAACTTGTGTAACCGCGAAAAATCCTAGAATGAGATTTCTTTTCCCTGAGTTGCTGCATCGTTTATCCCCTCACTACATGGATTATTTTTTATTCACGCAGCACCACGGCAGCAGACTCGCAACCGCTCGAACGCATATGGAGTATTTCTTTTTCTCAACTGCTCTTTGGAAATCTCGAGGACGAGATTTTTCTTAAGGGAGTAGTAATTGTAACACCCCAAAAATTTAACCAGGTTTTAGTTATTAAAATTTTGCCAAGAGTTTAAA
>NW_025244183.1:0-2805 GCF_018294505.1 Triticum aestivum
ATGAAATTGCGCCCATGGGTAACGCAATGGATACCCACAAAAAAAATGAAAATAAGTCCTATGACATGTGGTGTCAACATCCAACTCCCATGGCCCATCCCTAAATCTTGTATTCCCTAAACCGGTTATAGCTCATATGCTCACACGCGCTTTCTCACCACCCCCCCTACATCATATATGTCTCCTCGAAAAGATAAAATCTTGAATTCTCGTCGTCGAAAACTCCTGTCCACCTCTCGATCCAGCGATCCCCAATTCCCACAGCCGTCTCCCACCACGTCAAGATTCCACCAACCGTTGCTCATACTCGCTTGATTCCTCCAAGAGGCCACCCACCAGAGGAGGCTGCGTCGATGCTATACTACTGGATCACTATTAGGGAAAAGCCTAGCAGCAGCGAGGGTTTTAGGCCTATCAGTAGCGCGCGCAGGAGCGCTACTGATACGGCGCTACAGCTAAAGCTTAGCAGTAGCATGCCTCATCCCACGCTACTGCTAAATCGACTTAGTAGTAGCGATTTCCCAGAGGAGTGCTACTGGTAATTAGTAGTAGCGCTTCTCCCTGCCCACGCTACTACTATTATTTTGTATTTTATTTCTTTTTTATTTCATGTTGTATTCATACACCTTTACACAAGGTTTCATACAACAGGAATTTAGAGATTGTTTTTACATCATAATGAGTTATTACATCACGGGGTGAAAGAACCGTGGACTAGTTTCAAGTGGATGTCCATCCACTTGAAACTAATCCGAGGTTCTTTCACCCAATGATATAATAAATATCATCATCATCATCATCATATCATTAACAACTTATCATCATAATACATCATTGTCATATAATACCTCCTCAAGATCATCGTTTTCATCAATGACATCACATAGCAAATTGGTAACTAGTCGTAATCACAAGTACTCCTCATCATCAATTCTAACAAATTGTACCACATAATAAACATATTGTACCTTATAGGACCTACTACATTGTCTTAGGACCTACTACATTCTCTAAGGTAAAATAGCAAAAAACAAGATAGCCCCTGACTCTCCATTATGGAGAATGGAGATTATCCTGTCTCCAATTCTTGCCTTTCGCTTAATGTTACTTACAAGAACCTCCTTGCGAATGTACAAACATTTTTTTCCATTCTTTGATGGGCATGTGATCACCGGTTTTAGAAATCTGATATGCACAGGTGAGCTCCCTAGATTGACCTGGTAGTATGTTCAGAACTCTAAGACGACCATTCAGATACATCAGATGAGGCACACAATCCATTGGGATTTTCTGTTTAAAAAACATAGTAATAACTTCGTAGTTAGCAATGATGTACTATTTTTAGAAGTATGCAAAAGATGCACGGATGTCGTAATAGTAAAAAATCTTACCAGGGTATCTCCATAGAAGTTACCGTGGTTCAACACATGCACTAGTGGCACGTATTCACCATAATTTGGAGGAGTTCGATAATAGGTATTGTAATCCTCAAGATAAATACAATAAGGGATCAGATGACTTTTCTCCTTATAAGTTAATTCAGAGCCATCAGTGTAGTGGGTTTTGTCTACCATCTTCCGCACATTCTTTGAAGAATCAAAATAAGCTGTCAATGGAAATAAGCTGTCAACTATTTTGAAATAAATAATATAAATTAGTTAATAACTATGTTTGAGAAACTCACATTGCGGTAGAATCGGAAGTGTATCAATAAGGATCCAAATGTCCATATTGTCTTGCTCAATGTCAGGATCACCAAGATCCATGGTAACAATCATACCCTCATAAAAACCATACATTTTGCAAAGTGCTTCCTAATTTTGGCAACCAAAATGGGTTATGCTCCAAGCATTGCACAGATTTACTTCAAAATCCATATCATGATGGGTCCTTAGGTGTATTTTCTTTGTTTCAAAATTTTCATGGTCTTCAAAACCCATCCTCTCCAAGACATAGCGTCTTGCATGGCATGGGATAAGCTAGTCGAATTGTAAAAGATGAAAAGTAGACGTTGAAATAGTTGAAGTCATGCTTAATTACGAAAAAAACTCTTGTCGTTGTTGCGTACTGTTTCAACATCGAATGTCTCCTCGAGCTTAATGCTGAGACGCCGATCTTTGTCCAGCTCAACAAACTTGTCACACATACCTCGATCGTCGTGGCACCAGTTGCACTCCCCTGGGAGACTGTCGTCGTCCGAGTACGACATTTCCTACGTTCATAAATTAAAGATTAAACTTGTACATATCCTAGCACAAGTCATGCCAAAATTCATGGAAAAATCCGGCATGACCTTTGCTAAAAAAAGGACATATCGAGCGCCTGGAATTTGCCGGAATGGAAATTAATCAACACTCCGGCAAAACATAGGCCACTCGGAGGTGTAACCTGAACATGACCGGCCACTTGGGCAACCACATATCCTATATGAGCAACACAAGATATACATGGAGATTTGGCAGGTCTCACCTCGAGGTCGGAGGGGGTCGGTGACGGGGACGACGGCGGGGATGATGGAGGGGCTCCTTGATTTATGCAAAAGCAAAAACCCTATAAGTTATCACTAATACATCCCGAATAATTGCTTAAACTAAAAAAATAACAACAAATATGACATGTTCAACTAGTCCTATTAATTCAACTAGTTCTTACTAAATATAAACTCACTATAAATAGAAAAAAACTAGTTCTTTCTAAAAATAAAGTAGTTCAACTAGTTATATTAATTTACTTACTAAACTAGTTCAACTAAAACTAAACTAGTTCAACTAGTTTATTAATTTACTTACTAAAAATACATTAGTT
>NW_025244184.1:0-2805 GCF_018294505.1 Triticum aestivum
GGCAACTCCCTTGCCGTCCTTCTTGAAGTTCTTCTTACCCTTGCCCTTCTTGAACTTAGTGGTTTTATTCACCATCAACACTTGATGTTCTTCTCTGATCTCCACCTCCGCTGATTTCAGCATTGAATATATCTCAGGAATGGTCTTTTCCATCCCCTGCATATTGAGGTTCATCACAAAGCTCTTGTAGCTTGGTGGAAGCGACTGGAGGATTCTGTCAATGACCGCGTCATCCGGGAGATTAACTCCCAGCTGAGTCAAGCGGTTGTGCAACCCAGACATTCTGAGTATATGCTCACTTACAGAACTATTTTCCTCCATTTTACAGCTGAAGAACTTGTCGGAGACTTCATATCTCTCGACCCGGGCATGAGCTTGGAAAACTAATTTCAGCTCCTCGAACATCTCATATGCTCCATGTTTCTCAAAACGCTTTTGGAGACCCGGTTCTAAGCTGTAAAGCATGCCGCACTGAACGAGGGAGTAATCATCAGCACGCTGCTGCCAAGCGTTCATAACGTCTTGGTTCTCTGGGATTGGTGCATCACCTAGCGGTGCTTCTAAGACATAATCTTTCTTGTCTAATATGAGGATGATCCTCAGGTTCCGGACCCAGTCCGTATAGTTGCTGCCATCATCTTTCAGCTTGGTTTTCTCTAGGAACGCGTTGAAATTGAGAACAACGTTGGCCATTTGATCTACAAGACATAGTGTAAAGATTTTAGACTAAGTTCATGATAATTAAGTTCATCTAATCAAATTACACAATGAACTCCCACTCAGATAGACATCCCTCTAGTCATCTAAGTGAAAAACATGATCTGAGTTTAACTAGGCCGTGTCCGATCATCACGTGAGACGGACTAGTCAAGATCGGTGAACATCTCCATGTTGATCGTATCTTCTATACGACTCATGCTCGACCTTTCGGTCCTCCGTGTTCCGAGGCCATGTCTGTACATGCTAGGCTCGTCAAGTCAACCTAAGTGTATTGCGTGTGTTCCGAGGCCATGTCTGTACATGCTAGGCTCGTCAACACCCGTTGTATGCGAACGTTAGAATCTATCACACCCGATCATCACGTGGTGCTTCGAAACAACGAACCTTCGCAACAGTGCACAGTTAGGGTGAACACTTTCTTGAAATTAACATAAGGGATCATCTTATTTACTACCGTCGTTCTAAACAAATAAGATGCAAAACATGATAAACATCACATGCAATCAAATAGTGACATGATATGGCCAATATCATTTTGGTCCTTTGATCTCCATCTTCGGGGCACCATGATCATCTTCGTCACCGGCATGACACCATGATCTCCATCATCATGATCTCCATCATTGTGTCTTCATGAAGTCGTCACGCCAACGATTACTTCTACTTCTATGGCTAACGCGTTTAGCAACAAAGTAAAGTAATTTACATGGCGTTATTAATGACATGCAGGTCATACAAAATAATAAAGACAACTCCTATGGCTCCTGCCGGTTGTCATACTCATCGACATGCAAGTCGTGATTCCTATTACAAGAATATGATCAATCTCATACATCACATATATCATTCATCACATCTTCTGGCCATATCACATCACATATCACTTGCTGCAAAAACAAGTTAGACGTCCTCTAATTGATGTTGCATGTTTTTTACGTGGTTTGTAGGTTTCTAGCAAGAACGTTTCTTACCTACGTATGACCACAACGTGATTTGCCAATTTCTATTTACCCTTCATAAGGACCCTTTTCATCGAGTCCGTTCCGACTAAAGTAGGAGAGACAGACACCCGCTAGCCACCTTATGCAACTAGTGCATGTCAGTCGGTGGAACCTGTCTCACGTAAGCGTACGTGTAAGGTCGGTCCGGGCCGCTTCATCCTACAATGCCGCCGAAACAAGAAACGACTAGTAGCGGCAAGAAGAATTGGCAACATCAATGCCCACAACTTCTTTGTGTTCTACTCGTGCATAGTAACTATGCATAGGCCTGGCTCTGATACCACTGTTGGGAATCGTGGCATAATTTTAAAATTTTCCTACGCTCACAAAGATGCATCTATGGAGTATACTAGCAACGAGGGGAAAGGAGTGCATCTACATACCCTTGTAGATCGCGAGCGGAAGCGTTCCGATGAACGTGGATGACGGAGTCGTACTCGCCGTGATTCAAATCACCGATGACCGAGTGCCGAACGGACGGCACCTCCGCGTTCAACACACGTACGATGCAGCGACGTCTCCTCCTTCTTGATCCAGCAAGGGGGAAGGAGAGGTTGATGGAGATCCAGCAGCACGACGGCGTGGTGGTGGATGTAGCGGGATGCCGGCAGGGCTTCGCCGAGCTTCTACGAGAGAGAGAGGTGTAGCAGGGGAGGAGGGAGGCGCCCAAGGCTGTAATCCTACTGCCCTCCCTCCCCCCTTTCATATAGGCCCCCTGGGAGGGGGGGTGCCGGCCACAACCCATCTAGAGGGGGGGCGGCGGCCAAGGGGGGTGCCTTGCCCCCCAAGGCAAGTGGGGCGCCCCCCCACCCTAGGGTTTCCAACCCTAGGCGCAAGGGGGAGGTCCATGGGGGGGCGCCCAGCCCACTAGGGGCTGGTTCCACTTCAGCCCACGGCAGAAGATAGAAAAAGAATGAAAGTCATTCCCTATGCCTCGGCCATAGGTTCTATAAAGGTGCTCTACAGGTGATTCCAAAGGTACTTGTTGGGTTGGCGTATTTCAAGATTAGGATTTGTCACTCCGATTGTCGGAGAAGTATCTCTGGGCCCACTCAGTAATACACATCATTATAAGCCTTGCAAG
>NW_025244185.1:0-2805 GCF_018294505.1 Triticum aestivum
TTGTCACCCCCAAACTGATGGACAAACTGAAGTAGTCAATAGAACGTTGTCTACTATGCTTAGGGCTGTTTTGAAGAATAATAAGAAAATGTGGGAGGAATGCTTGCCTCATATTGAATTTGCTTATAATCGTTCATTGCATTCTACTACTAAGATGTGCCCTTTTGAAGTTGTGTATGGTTTCCTACCTCGTGCACCTATTGATTTGTTGCCTCTTCCATCTTCGGAGAAGGTTAATTTTGATGCTAAACAACATGCTGAATTGATTTTAAAAATGCATGAGTTAACTAAGGAAAACATTGAGCGTATGAATGCTAAATATAAACTTGCTGGAGATAAGGGTAGAAAACATGTTGTGTTTGCACCTGGAGATCTTGTTTGGTTACATTTGCGTAAGGATAGATTTCCTGATTTGCGCAAATCAAAGCTAATGCCACGTGCTGATGGTCCCTTTAAGGTGTTAGAGAAAATAAAGGCCAATGGGCCCAAGTGGAGGTGATGTAACACCTTTGGACTTGTAGTTTGACTCGGATTCTGCTGCAGCATCAGATTGTTTCGTCCACAACTCAACGCTCTGGACGAATTTGAAGGTGATTTCAATTGGGTTGGAAAGTGCACGAAATCTAGTTTCCAACAAAAAAAAGAATCACCCAATTCGGAGTCCGTATGAAAAACTTGTGTGCGTTTTGAGTCAGGTATGTCTGTGCAGTCCGAATCTGAATCCAGAACGTGAGAGACTTGGACTCTATCTTCTCTTGGGCCAAAAGTGACGTGAGAGAACTTTTTGGACAGCAAATAAACATCTCTTTCTTCCTTATCTTCATATGTGGATTGTACAAATGTCCCATACACCTGCAATTAGACAAAACACAAAAGTGTGTGAAGTATTTTTGTTCTGGATAACCCAAATAGATTATTGAATAGTTTGCACTAGAAATCACCTGACAAATATGCATGTATGCAATATTTTTGCTTTGATGCCACTTGATAGAGGCAGGGGTGTCCCGATCTTTCGATGAGATGATAACTATCGATTTGGTGGAGACGACTTTGACGATCCGACTACAAACGTGCACGACGTTGCGCCTTAGCAATCGCTAAACCAATCTCCTGAGGTTACTGACGAGGCCGGAAGCACGGTCAGCCTGACCACGTAGGTCTATTCCTGCAAGCAATCGAAGAACGAGCAAGAATATGATAAAGCAATCTGAATATTGCAAATATATATGAGGTATTGATAATGGTGGGGATCCGGAAGCGGTCTTGGTCTGGTCGTTGGACACAAACGAAGTACACGAAGTTGCAATGGCTAACTTTTAACTAAACAAATCCCAAGGAAAAGCTACTAGATGGATCTACTTATATAGGAGCAAGGGGTGGCGGCCAAGGAGGTGGGAGGACGTCCCAAGGCAGCCTAAAACTAAATCTAGGTCGTACAAGGCCAATGGGCCCAAGTGGAGGTGATGTAACACCTTTGGACTTGTAGTTTGACTCGGATTCTGCTGCAGCATCAGATTGTTTCGTCCACAACTCAACGCTCTGGACGAATTTGAAGGTGATTCCAATTGGGTTGGAAAGTGCACGAAATCTAGTTTCCAACAAAAAAAGAATCACCCAATTCGGAGTCCGTATGAAAAACTTGTGTGCGTTTTGAGTCAGGTATGTCTGTGCAGTCCGAATCTGAATCCAGAACGTGAGAGACTTGGACTCTATCTTCTCTTGGGCCAAAAGTGACGTGAGAGAACTTTTTGGACAGCAAATAAACATCTCTTTCTTCCTTATCTTCATATGTGGATTGTACAAATGTCCCATACACCTGCAATTAGACAAAACACAAAAGTGTGTGAAGAATTTTTTTTCTGGATAACCTAAATAGATTATTGAATAGTTTGCACTAGAAATCACCTGACAAATATGCATGTATGCAATATTTTTGGTCGGGTCCAAGGTAGTCATGTCCTCATCACTCATTGAGAGGTGCAGCAATGGTGCTGAAATCTCTCACAAAACGCCTATAGAATCCAGCGAGGCCAAGAAAACTCCTCACTTGTGTGACCGTTTTGGGCTGCGGCCAACTCTCAATAGCTTCAATCTTGGCTTTATCAACTTCAATTCCCTGTGGAGTAACAACATAGCCAAGAAAAGATACTCGGTCGGTGCAAAAGGTGCACTTCCCAAGGTTACCAAACAAACGTGCATCACGTAGAGCAATAAAAACAGCACGTAAATGTTCCAAATGTTCTTCCAAAGATCTGCTATAAATCAATATGTCATCAAAGTAAACTACCACAAACCGTCCAATGAAAGCACGTAAAACTTCGTTCATTAATCTCATGAAAGTATTAGGTGCATTAGTTAACCCAAAAGGCATGATTAACCACTCATATAATCCAAACTTAGTTTTAAATGCTGTTTTCCATTCATCTCCCAATTTCATACGAATTTGATGGTAGCCACTACGCAAATCAACTTTGGAGAATATTGTAGAGCCACTCAATTCATCAAGCATATCATCTAGCCTAGGAATAGGATGACGATAACGAATAGTAATATTATTAATGCCTCTACAATCAACACACATACGTGATGTACCATCCTTTTTCGGCACTAGAATAATAGGAACAGCACAAGGACTAAGGGATTCGCGTATATAACCTTTGTCGAGAAGCTCTTGTACTTGACGCATAATCTCCTTCGTCTCCTCTGGATTGGTACGGTATGGTGCACGGTTTGGCAGTGAAGCACCGGGAATTAAGTCAATCTGATGCTCAATCCCTCGAATAGGCGGTAATCCCGGTGGCACGT